>NW_027194408.1:0-50222 GCF_032444005.1 Ranitomeya imitator | reverse complement strand
GATGTAGGCCTATGGACTGAACAAGAAACCACCAAAAATTTTAACCAGTCATCGTTCTCACAACACTGAGGACCAGTCATTCGAAATGACTTCTCCATGCATTTTATGCATTGGTAAAAGCACTATGATGAAAAGTGTGATATGTTTTCAGGTATCTCCTATACTAATAGAGCCACATGCTCACCGGTTTGCCACATGATGTAGGCCTATGGACTGAACAAGAAACCACCAAAAATTTTAACCAGTCATCGTTCTCACAACACTGAGGACCAGTCATTCGAAATGACTTCTCCATGCATTTTATGCATTGGTAAAAGCACTATGATGAAAAGTGTGATATGTTTTCAGGTATCTCCTATACTAATAGAGCCACATGCTCACCGGTTTGCCACATGATGTAGGCCTATGGACTGAACAAGAAACCACCAAAAATTTTAACCAGTCATCGTTCTCACAACACTGAGGACCAGTCATTCGAAATGACTTCTCCATGCATTTTATGCATTGGTAAAAGCACTATGATGAAAAGTGTGATATGTTTTCAGGTATCTCCTATACTAATAGAGCCACATGCTCACCGGTTTGCCACATGATGTAGGCCTATGGACTGAACAAGAAACCACCAAAAATTTTAACCAGTCATCGTTCTCACAACACTGAGGACCAGTCATTCGAAATGACTTCTCCATGCATTTTATGCATTGGTAAAAGCACTATGATGAAAAGTGTGATATGTTTTCAGGTATCTCCTATACTAATAGAGCCACATGCTCACCGGTTTGCCACATGATGTAGGCCTATGGACTGAACAAGAAACCACCAAAAATTTTAACCAGTCATCGTTCTCACAACACTGAGGACCAGTCATTCGAAATGACTTCTCCATGCATTTTATGCATTGGTAAAAGCACTATGATGAAAAGTGTGATATGTTTTCAGGTATCTCCTATACTAATAGAGCCACATGCTCACCGGTTTGCCACATGATGTAGGCCTATGGACTGAACAAGAAACCACCAAAAATTTTAACCAGTCATCGTTCTCACAACACTGAGGACCAGTCATTCGAAATGACTTCTCCATGCATTTTATGCATTGGTAAAAGCACTATGATGAAAAGTGTGATATGTTTTCAGGTATCTCCTATACTAATAGAGCCACATGCTCACCGGTTTGCCACATGATGTAGGCCTATGGACTGAACAAGAAACCACCAAAAATTTTAACCAGTCATCGTTCTCACAACACTGAGGACCAGTCATTCGAAATGACTTCTCCATGCATTTTATGCATTGGTAAAAGCACTATGATGAAAAGTGTGATATGTTTTCAGGTATCTCCTATACTAATAGAGCCACATGCTCACCGGTTTGCCACATGATGTAGGCCTATGGACTGAACAAGAAACCACCAAAAATTTTAACCAGTCATCGTTCTCACAACACTGAGGACCAGTCATTCGAAATGACTTCTCCATGCATTTTATGCATTGGTAAAAGCACTATGATGAAAAGTGTGATATGTTTTCAGGTATCTCCTATACTAATAGAGCCACATGCTCACCGGTTTGCCACATGATGTAGGCCTATGGACTGAACAAGAAACCACCAAAAATTTTAACCAGTCATCGTTCTCACAACACTGAGGACCAGTCATTCGAAATGACTTCTCCATGCATTTTATGCATTGGTAAAAGCACTATGATGAAAAGTGTGATATGTTTTCAGGTATCTCCTATACTAATAGAGCCACATGCTCACCGGTTTGCCACATGATGTAGGCCTATGGACTGAACAAGAAACCACCAAAAATTTTAACCAGTCATCGTTCTCACAACACTGAGGACCAGTCATTCGAAATGACTTCTCCATGCATTTTATGCATTGGTAAAAGCACTATGATGAAAAGTGTGATATGTTTTCAGGTATCTCCTATACTAATAGAGCCACATGCTCACCGGTTTGCCACATGATGTAGGCCTATGGACTGAACAAGAAACCACCAAAAATTTTAACCAGTCATCGTTCTCACAACACTGAGGACCAGTCATTCGAAATGACTTCTCCATGCATTTTATGCATTGGTAAAAGCACTATGATGAAAAGTGTGATATGTTTTCAGGTATCTCCTATACTAATAGAGCCACATGCTCACCGGTTTGCCACATGATGTAGGCCTATGGACTGAACAAGAAACCACCAAAAATTTTAACCAGTCATCGTTCTCACAACACTGAGGACCAGTCATTCGAAATGACTTCTCCATGCATTTTATGCATTGGTAAAAGCACTATGATGAAAAGTGTGATATGTTTTCAGGTATCTCCTATACTAATAGAGCCACATGCTCACCGGTTTGCCACATGATGTAGGCCTATGGACTGAACAAGAAACCACCAAAAATTTTAACCAGTCATCGTTCTCACAACACTGAGGACCAGTCATTCGAAATGACTTCTCCATGCATTTTATGCATTGGTAAAAGCACTATGATGAAAAGTGTGATATGTTTTCAGGTATCTCCTATACTAATAGAGCCACATGCTCACCGGTTTGCCACATGATGTAGGCCTATGGACTGAACAAGAAACCACCAAAAATTTTAACCAGTCATCGTTCTCACAACACTGAGGACCAGTCATTCGAAATGACTTCTCCATGCATTTTATGCATTGGTAAAAGCACTATGATGAAAAGTGTGATATGTTTTCAGGTATCTCCTATACTAATAGAGCCACATGCTCACCGGTTTGCCACATGATGTAGGCCTATGGACTGAACAAGAAACCACCAAAAATTTTAACCAGTCATCGTTCTCACAACACTGAGGACCAGTCATTCGAAATGACTTCTCCATGCATTTTATGCATTGGTAAAAGCACTATGATGAAAAGTGTGATATGTTTTCAGGTATCTCCTATACTAATAGAGCCACATGCTCACCGGTTTGCCACATGATGTAGGCCTATGGACTGAACAAGAAACCACCAAAAATTTTAACCAGTCATCGTTCTCACAACACTGAGGACCAGTCATTCGAAATGACTTCTCCATGCATTTTATGCATTGGTAAAAGCACTATGATGAAAAGTGTGATATGTTTTCAGGTATCTCCTATACTAATAGAGCCACATGCTCACCGGTTTGCCACATGATGTAGGCCTATGGACTGAACAAGAAACCACCAAAAATTTTAACCAGTCATCGTTCTCACAACACTGAGGACCAGTCATTCGAAATGACTTCTCCATGCATTTTATGCATTGGTAAAAGCACTATGATGAAAAGTGTGATATGTTTTCAGGTATCTCCTATACTAATAGAGCCACATGCTCACCGGTTTGCCACATGATGTAGGCCTATGGACTGAACAAGAAACCACCAAAAATTTTAACCAGTCATCGTTCTCACAACACTGAGGACCAGTCATTCGAAATGACTTCTCCATGCATTTTATGCATTGGTAAAAGCACTATGATGAAAAGTGTGATATGTTTTCAGGTATCTCCTATACTAATAGAGCCACATGCTCACCGGTTTGCCACATGATGTAGGCCTATGGACTGAACAAGAAACCACCAAAAATTTTAACCAGTCATCGTTCTCACAACACTGAGGACCAGTCATTCGAAATGACTTCTCCATGCATTTTATGCATTGGTAAAAGCACTATGATGAAAAGTGTGATATGTTTTCAGGTATCTCCTATACTAATAGAGCCACATGCTCACCGGTTTGCCACATGATGTAGGCCTATGGACTGAACAAGAAACCACCAAAAATTTTAACCAGTCATCGTTCTCACAACACTGAGGACCAGTCATTCGAAATGACTTCTCCATGCATTTTATGCATTGGTAAAAGCACTATGATGAAAAGTGTGATATGTTTTCAGGTATCTCCTATACTAATAGAGCCACATGCTCACCGGTTTGCCACATGATGTAGGCCTATGGACTGAACAAGAAACCACCAAAAATTTTAACCAGTCATCGTTCTCACAACACTGAGGACCAGTCATTCGAAATGACTTCTCCATGCATTTTATGCATTGGTAAAAGCACTATGATGAAAAGTGTGATATGTTTTCAGGTATCTCCTATACTAATAGAGCCACATGCTCACCGGTTTGCCACATGATGTAGGCCTATGGACTGAACAAGAAACCACCAAAAATTTTAACCAGTCATCGTTCTCACAACACTGAGGACCAGTCATTCGAAATGACTTCTCCATGCATTTTATGCATTGGTAAAAGCACTATGATGAAAAGTGTGATATGTTTTCAGGTATCTCCTATACTAATAGAGCCACATGCTCACCGGTTTGCCACATGATGTAGGCCTATGGACTGAACAAGAAACCACCAAAAATTTTAACCAGTCATCGTTCTCACAACACTGAGGACCAGTCATTCGAAATGACTTCTCCATGCATTTTATGCATTGGTAAAAGCACTATGATGAAAAGTGTGATATGTTTTCAGGTATCTCCTATACTAATAGAGCCACATGCTCACCGGTTTGCCACATGATGTAGGCCTATGGACTGAACAAGAAACCACCAAAAATTTTAACCAGTCATCGTTCTCACAACACTGAGGACCAGTCATTCGAAATGACTTCTCCATGCATTTTATGCATTGGTAAAAGCACTATGATGAAAAGTGTGATATGTTTTCAGGTATCTCCTATACTAATAGAGCCACATGCTCACCGGTTTGCCACATGATGTAGGCCTATGGACTGAACAAGAAACCACCAAAAATTTTAACCAGTCATCGTTCTCACAACACTGAGGACCAGTCATTCGAAATGACTTCTCCATGCATTTTATGCATTGGTAAAAGCACTATGATGAAAAGTGTGATATGTTTTCAGGTATCTCCTATACTAATAGAGCCACATGCTCACCGGTTTGCCACATGATGTAGGCCTATGGACTGAACAAGAAACCACCAAAAATTTTAACCAGTCATCGTTCTCACAACACTGAGGACCAGTCATTCGAAATGACTTCTCCATGCATTTTATGCATTGGTAAAAGCACTATGATGAAAAGTGTGATATGTTTTCAGGTATCTCCTATACTAATAGAGCCACATGCTCACCGGTTTGCCACATGATGTAGGCCTATGGACTGAACAAGAAACCACCAAAAATTTTAACCAGTCATCGTTCTCACAACACTGAGGACCAGTCATTCGAAATGACTTCTCCATGCATTTTATGCATTGGTAAAAGCACTATGATGAAAAGTGTGATATGTTTTCAGGTATCTCCTATACTAATAGAGCCACATGCTCACCGGTTTGCCACATGATGTAGGCCTATGGACTGAACAAGAAACCACCAAAAATTTTAACCAGTCATCGTTCTCACAACACTGAGGACCAGTCATTCGAAATGACTTCTCCATGCATTTTATGCATTGGTAAAAGCACTATGATGAAAAGTGTGATATGTTTTCAGGTATCTCCTATACTAATAGAGCCACATGCTCACCGGTTTGCCACATGATGTAGGCCTATGGACTGAACAAGAAACCACCAAAAATTTTAACCAGTCATCGTTCTCACAACACTGAGGACCAGTCATTCGAAATGACTTCTCCATGCATTTTATGCATTGGTAAAAGCACTATGATGAAAGTGTGATATGTTTTCAGGTATCTCCTATACTAATAGAGCCACATGCTCACCGGTTTGCCACATGATGTAGGCCTATGGACTGAACAAGAAACCACCAAAAATTTTAACCAGTCATCGTTCTCACAACACTGAGGACCAGTCATTCGAAATGACTTCTCCATGCATTTTATGCATTGGTAAAAGCACTATGATGAAAAGTGTGATATGTTTTCAGGTATCTCCTATACTAATAGAGCCACATGCTCACCGGTTTGCCACATGATGTAGGCCTATGGACTGAACAAGAAACCACCAAAAATTTTAACCAGTCATCGTTCTCACAACACTGAGGACCAGTCATTCGAAATGACTTCTCCATGCATTTTATGCATTGGTAAAAGCACTATGATGAAAAGTGTGATATGTTTTCAGGTATCTCCTATACTAATAGAGCCACATGCTCACCGGTTTGCCACATGATGTAGGCCTATGGACTGAACAAGAAACCACCAAAAATTTTAACCAGTCATCGTTCTCACAACACTGAGGACCAGTCATTCGAAATGACTTCTCCATGCATTTTATGCATTGGTAAAAGCACTATGATGAAAAGTGTGATATGTTTTCAGGTATCTCCTATACTAATAGAGCCACATGCTCACCGGTTTGCCACATGATGTAGGCCTATGGACTGAACAAGAAACCACCAAAAATTTTAACCAGTCATCGTTCTCACAACACTGAGGACCAGTCATTCGAAATGACTTCTCCATGCATTTTATGCATTGGTAAAAGCACTATGATGAAAAGTGTGATATGTTTTCAGGTATCTCCTATACTAATAGAGCCACATGCTCACCGGTTTGCCACATGATGTAGGCCTATGGACTGAACAAGAAACCACCAAAAATTTTAACCAGTCATCGTTCTCACAACACTGAGGACCAGTCATTCGAAATGACTTCTCCATGCATTTTATGCATTGGTAAAAGCACTATGATGAAAAGTGTGATATGTTTTCAGGTATCTCCTATACTAATAGAGCCACATGCTCACCGGTTTGCCACATGATGTAGGCCTATGGACTGAACAAGAAACCACCAAAAATTTTAACCAGTCATCGTTCTCACAACACTGAGGACCAGTCATTCGAAATGACTTCTCCATGCATTTTATGCATTGGTAAAAGCACTATGATGAAAAGTGTGATATGTTTTCAGGTATCTCCTATACTAATAGAGCCACATGCTCACCGGTTTGCCACATGATGTAGGCCTATGGACTGAACAAGAAACCACCAAAAATTTTAACCAGTCATCGTTCTCACAACACTGAGGACCAGTCATTCGAAATGACTTCTCCATGCATTTTATGCATTGGTAAAAGCACTATGATGAAAAGTGTGATATGTTTTCAGGTATCTCCTATACTAATAGAGCCACATGCTCACCGGTTTGCCACATGATGTAGGCCTATGGACTGAACAAGAAACCACCAAAAATTTTAACCAGTCATCGTTCTCACAACACTGAGGACCAGTCATTCGAAATGACTTCTCCATGCATTTTATGCATTGGTAAAAGCACTATGATGAAAAGTGTGATATGTTTTCAGGTATCTCCTATACTAATAGAGCCACATGCTCACCGGTTTGCCACATGATGTAGGCCTATGGACTGAACAAGAAACCACCAAAAATTTTAACCAGTCATCGTTCTCACAACACTGAGGACCAGTCATTCGAAATGACTTCTCCATGCATTTTATGCATTGGTAAAAGCACTATGATGAAAAGTGTGATATGTTTTCAGGTATCTCCTATACTAATAGAGCCACATGCTCACCGGTTTGCCACATGATGTAGGCCTATGGACTGAACAAGAAACCACCAAAAATTTTAACCAGTCATCGTTCTCACAACACTGAGGACCAGTCATTCGAAATGACTTCTCCATGCATTTTATGCATTGGTAAAAGCACTATGATGAAAAGTGTGATATGTTTTCAGGTATCTCCTATACTAATAGAGCCACATGCTCACCGGTTTGCCACATGATGTAGGCCTATGGACTGAACAAGAAACCACCAAAAATTTTAACCAGTCATCGTTCTCACAACACTGAGGACCAGTCATTCGAAATGACTTCTCCATGCATTTTATGCATTGGTAAAAGCACTATGATGAAAAGTGTGATATGTTTTCAGGTATCTCCTATACTAATAGAGCCACATGCTCACCGGTTTGCCACATGATGTAGGCCTATGGACTGAACAAGAAACCACCAAAAATTTTAACCAGTCATCGTTCTCACAACACTGAGGACCAGTCATTCGAAATGACTTCTCCATGCATTTTATGCATTGGTAAAAGCACTATGATGAAAAGTGTGATATGTTTTCAGGTATCTCCTATACTAATAGAGCCACATGCTCACCGGTTTGCCACATGATGTAGGCCTATGGACTGAACAAGAAACCACCAAAAATTTTAACCAGTCATCGTTCTCACAACACTGAGGACCAGTCATTCGAAATGACTTCTCCATGCATTTTATGCATTGGTAAAAGCACTATGATGAAAAGTGTGATATGTTTTCAGGTATCTCCTATACTAATAGAGCCACATGCTCACCGGTTTGCCACATGATGTAGGCCTATGGACTGAACAAGAAACCACCAAAAATTTTAACCAGTCATCGTTCTCACAACACTGAGGACCAGTCATTCGAAATGACTTCTCCATGCATTTTATGCATTGGTAAAAGCACTATGATGAAAAGTGTGATATGTTTTCAGGTATCTCCTATACTAATAGAGCCACATGCTCACCGGTTTGCCACATGATGTAGGCCTATGGACTGAACAAGAAACCACCAAAAATTTTAACCAGTCATCGTTCTCACAACACTGAGGACCAGTCATTCGAAATGACTTCTCCATGCATTTTATGCATTGGTAAAAGCACTATGATGAAAAGTGTGATATGTTTTCAGGTATCTCCTATACTAATAGAGCCACATGCTCACCGGTTTGCCACATGATGTAGGCCTATGGACTGAACAAGAAACCACCAAAAATTTTAACCAGTCATCGTTCTCACAACACTGAGGACCAGTCATTCGAAATGACTTCTCCATGCATTTTATGCATTGGTAAAAGCACTATGATGAAAAGTGTGATATGTTTTCAGGTATCTCCTATACTAATAGAGCCACATGCTCACCGGTTTGCCACATGATGTAGGCCTATGGACTGAACAAGAAACCACCAAAAATTTTAACCAGTCATCGTTCTCACAACACTGAGGACCAGTCATTCGAAATGACTTCTCCATGCATTTTATGCATTGGTAAAAGCACTATGATGAAAAGTGTGATATGTTTTCAGGTATCTCCTATACTAATAGAGCCACATGCTCACCGGTTTGCCACATGATGTAGGCCTATGGACTGAACAAGAAACCACCAAAAATTTTAACCAGTCATCGTTCTCACAACACTGAGGACCAGTCATTCGAAATGACTTCTCCATGCATTTTATGCATTGGTAAAAGCACTATGATGAAAAGTGTGATATGTTTTCAGGTATCTCCTATACTAATAGAGCCACATGCTCACCGGTTTGCCACATGATGTAGGCCTATGGACTGAACAAGAAACCACCAAAAATTTTAACCAGTCATCGTTCTCACAACACTGAGGACCAGTCATTCGAAATGACTTCTCCATGCATTTTATGCATTGGTAAAAGCACTATGATGAAAAGTGTGATATGTTTTCAGGTATCTCCTATACTAATAGAGCCACATGCTCACCGGTTTGCCACATGATGTAGGCCTATGGACTGAACAAGAAACCACCAAAAATTTTAACCAGTCATCGTTCTCACAACACTGAGGACCAGTCATTCGAAATGACTTCTCCATGCATTTTATGCATTGGTAAAAGCACTATGATGAAAAGTGTGATATGTTTTCAGGTATCTCCTATACTAATAGAGCCACATGCTCACCGGTTTGCCACATGATGTAGGCCTATGGACTGAACAAGAAACCACCAAAAATTTTAACCAGTCATCGTTCTCACAACACTGAGGACCAGTCATTCGAAATGACTTCTCCATGCATTTTATGCATTGGTAAAAGCACTATGATGAAAAGTGTGATATGTTTTCAGGTATCTCCTATACTAATAGAGCCACATGCTCACCGGTTTGCCACATGATGTAGGCCTATGGACTGAACAAGAAACCACCAAAAATTTTAACCAGTCATCGTTCTCACAACACTGAGGACCAGTCATTCGAAATGACTTCTCCATGCATTTTATGCATTGGTAAAAGCACTATGATGAAAAGTGTGATATGTTTTCAGGTATCTCCTATACTAATAGAGCCACATGCTCACCGGTTTGCCACATGATGTAGGCCTATGGACTGAACAAGAAACCACCAAAAATTTTAACCAGTCATCGTTCTCACAACACTGAGGACCAGTCATTCGAAATGACTTCTCCATGCATTTTATGCATTGGTAAAAGCACTATGATGAAAAGTGTGATATGTTTTCAGGTATCTCCTATACTAATAGAGCCACATGCTCACCGGTTTGCCACATGATGTAGGCCTATGGACTGAACAAGAAACCACCAAAAATTTTAACCAGTCATCGTTCTCACAACACTGAGGACCAGTCATTCGAAATGACTTCTCCATGCATTTTATGCATTGGTAAAAGCACTATGATGAAAAGTGTGATATGTTTTCAGGTATCTCCTATACTAATAGAGCCACATGCTCACCGGTTTGCCACATGATGTAGGCCTATGGACTGAACAAGAAACCACCAAAAATTTTAACCAGTCATCGTTCTCACAACACTGAGGACCAGTCATTCGAAATGACTTCTCCATGCATTTTATGCATTGGTAAAAGCACTATGATGAAAAGTGTGATATGTTTTCAGGTATCTCCTATACTAATAGAGCCACATGCTCACCGGTTTGCCACATGATGTAGGCCTATGGACTGAACAAGAAACCACCAAAAATTTTAACCAGTCATCGTTCTCACAACACTGAGGACCAGTCATTCGAAATGACTTCTCCATGCATTTTATGCATTGGTAAAAGCACTATGATGAAAAGTGTGATATGTTTTCAGGTATCTCCTATACTAATAGAGCCACATGCTCACCGGTTTGCCACATGATGTAGGCCTATGGACTGAACAAGAAACCACCAAAAATTTTAACCAGTCATCGTTCTCACAACACTGAGGACCAGTCATTCGAAATGACTTCTCCATGCATTTTATGCATTGGTAAAAGCACTATGATGAAAAGTGTGATATGTTTTCAGGTATCTCCTATACTAATAGAGCCACATGCTCACCGGTTTGCCACATGATGTAGGCCTATGGACTGAACAAGAAACCACCAAAAATTTTAACCAGTCATCGTTCTCACAACACTGAGGACCAGTCATTCGAAATGACTTCTCCATGCATTTTATGCATTGGTAAAAGCACTATGATGAAAAGTGTGATATGTTTTCAGGTATCTCCTATACTAATAGAGCCACATGCTCACCGGTTTGCCACATGATGTAGGCCTATGGACTGAACAAGAAACCACCAAAAATTTTAACCAGTCATCGTTCTCACAACACTGAGGACCAGTCATTCGAAATGACTTCTCCATGCATTTTATGCATTGGTAAAAGCACTATGATGAAAAGTGTGATATGTTTTCAGGTATCTCCTATACTAATAGAGCCACATGCTCACCGGTTTGCCACATGATGTAGGCCTATGGACTGAACAAGAAACCACCAAAAATTTTAACCAGTCATCGTTCTCACAACACTGAGGACCAGTCATTCGAAATGACTTCTCCATGCATTTTATGCATTGGTAAAAGCACTATGATGAAAAGTGTGATATGTTTTCAGGTATCTCCTATACTAATAGAGCCACATGCTCACCGGTTTGCCACATGATGTAGGCCTATGGACTGAACAAGAAACCACCAAAAATTTTAACCAGTCATCGTTCTCACAACACTGAGGACCAGTCATTCGAAATGACTTCTCCATGCATTTTATGCATTGGTAAAAGCACTATGATGAAAAGTGTGATATGTTTTCAGGTATCTCCTATACTAATAGAGCCACATGCTCACCGGTTTGCCACATGATGTAGGCCTATGGACTGAACAAGAAACCACCAAAAATTTTAACCAGTCATCGTTCTCACAACACTGAGGACCAGTCATTCGAAATGACTTCTCCATGCATTTTATGCATTGGTAAAAGCACTATGATGAAAAGTGTGATATGTTTTCAGGTATCTCCTATACTAATAGAGCCACATGCTCACCGGTTTGCCACATGATGTAGGCCTATGGACTGAACAAGAAACCACCAAAAATTTTAACCAGTCATCGTTCTCACAACACTGAGGACCAGTCATTCGAAATGACTTCTCCATGCATTTTATGCATTGGTAAAAGCACTATGATGAAAAGTGTGATATGTTTTCAGGTATCTCCTATACTAATAGAGCCACATGCTCACCGGTTTGCCACATGATGTAGGCCTATGGACTGAACAAGAAACCACCAAAAATTTTAACCAGTCATCGTTCTCACAACACTGAGGACCAGTCATTCGAAATGACTTCTCCATGCATTTTATGCATTGGTAAAAGCACTATGATGAAAAGTGTGATATGTTTTCAGGTATCTCCTATACTAATAGAGCCACATGCTCACCGGTTTGCCACATGATGTAGGCCTATGGACTGAACAAGAAACCACCAAAAATTTTAACCAGTCATCGTTCTCACAACACTGAGGACCAGTCATTCGAAATGACTTCTCCATGCATTTTATGCATTGGTAAAAGCACTATGATGAAAAGTGTGATATGTTTTCAGGTATCTCCTATACTAATAGAGCCACATGCTCACCGGTTTGCCACATGATGTAGGCCTATGGACTGAACAAGAAACCACCAAAAATTTTAACCAGTCATCGTTCTCACAACACTGAGGACCAGTCATTCGAAATGACTTCTCCATGCATTTTATGCATTGGTAAAAGCACTATGATGAAAAGTGTGATATGTTTTCAGGTATCTCCTATACTAATAGAGCCACATGCTCACCGGTTTGCCACATGATGTAGGCCTATGGACTGAACAAGAAACCACCAAAAATTTTAACCAGTCATCGTTCTCACAACACTGAGGACCAGTCATTCGAAATGACTTCTCCATGCATTTTATGCATTGGTAAAAGCACTATGATGAAAAGTGTGATATGTTTTCAGGTATCTCCTATACTAATAGAGCCACATGCTCACCGGTTTGCCACATGATGTAGGCCTATGGACTGAACAAGAAACCACCAAAAATTTTAACCAGTCATCGTTCTCACAACACTGAGGACCAGTCATTCGAAATGACTTCTCCATGCATTTTATGCATTGGTAAAAGCACTATGATGAAAAGTGTGATATGTTTTCAGGTATCTCCTATACTAATAGAGCCACATGCTCACCGGTTTGCCACATGATGTAGGCCTATGGACTGAACAAGAAACCACCAAAAATTTTAACCAGTCATCGTTCTCACAACACTGAGGACCAGTCATTCGAAATGACTTCTCCATGCATTTTATGCATTGGTAAAAGCACTATGATGAAAAGTGTGATATGTTTTCAGGTATCTCCTATACTAATAGAGCCACATGCTCACCGGTTTGCCACATGATGTAGGCCTATGGACTGAACAAGAAACCTCCAAAAATTTTAACCAGTCATTGTTCTCACAACACTGAGGACCAGTCATTCGAAATGACTTCTCCATGCATTTTATGCATTGGTAAAAGCACTATGATGAAAAGTGTGATATGTTTTCAGGTATCTCCTATACTAATAGAGCCACATGCTCACCGGTTTGCCACATGATGTAGGCCTATGGACTGAACAAGAAACCACCAAAAATTTTAACCAGTCATCGTTCTCACAACACTGAGGACCAGTCATTCGAAATGACTTCTCCATGCATTTTATGCATTGGTAAAAGCACTATGATGAAAAGTGTGATATGTTTTCAGGTATCTCCTATACTAATAGAGCCACATGCTCACCGGTTTGCCACATGATGTAGGCCTATGGACTGAACAAGAAACCACCAAAAATTTTAACCAGTCATTGTTCTCACAACACTGAGGACCAGTCATTCGAAATGACTTCTCCATGCATTTTATGCATTGGTAAAAGCACTATGATGTGATATGTTTTCAGGTATCTCCTATACTAATAGAGCCACATGCTCACCGGTTTGCCACATGATGTAGGCCTATGGACTGAACAAGAAACCACCAAAAATTTTAACCAGTCATCGTTCTCACAACACTGAGGACCAGTCATTCGAAATGACTTCTCCATGCATTTTATGCATTGGTAAAAGCACTATGATGAAAAGTGTGATATGTTTTCAGGTATCTCCTATACTAATAGAGCCACATGCTCACCGCTTTGCCACATGATGTAGGCCTATGGACTGCACAAGAAACCACCAAAAATATTAACCAGTCATCGTTCTCACAACACTGAGGACCAGTCATTCGAAATGACTTCTCCATGCTTTTTATGCATTGGTAAAAGCACTATGATGAAAAGTGTGATATGTTTTCAGGTATCTCCTATACTAATAGAGCCACATGCTCACCGGTTTGCCACATGATGTAGGCCTATGGACTGAACAAGAAACCACCAAAAATTTTAACCAGTCATCGTTCTCACAACACTGAGGACCAGTCATTCGAAATGACTTCTCCATGCATTTTATGCATTGGTAAAAGCACTATGATGAAAAGTGTGATATGTTTTCATGTATCTCCTATACTAATAGAGCCACATGCTCACCGGTTTGCCACATGATGTAGGCCTATGGACTGAACAAGAAACCACCAAAAATTTTAACCAGTCATCGTTCTCACAACACTGAGGACCAGTCATTCGAAATGACTTCTCCATGCATTTTATGCATTGGTAAAAGCACTATGATGAAAAGTGTGATATGTTTTCAGGTATCTCCTATACTAATAGAGCCACATGCTCACCGGTTTGCCACATGATGTAGGCCTATGGACTGAACAAGAAACCACCAAAAATTTTAACCAGTCATTGTTCTCACAACACTGAGGACCAGTCATTCGAAATGACTTCTCCATGCATTTTATGCATTGGTAAAAGCACTATGATGTGATATGTTTTCAGGTATCTCCTATACTAATAGAGCCACATGCTCACCGGTTTGCCACATGATGTAGGCCTATGGACTGAACAAGAAACCACCAAAAATTTTAACCAGTCATCGTTCTCACAACACTGAGGACCAGTCATTCGAAATGACTTCTCCATGCATTTTATGCATTGGTAAAAGCACTATGATGAAAAGTGTGATATGTTTTCAGGTATCTCCTATACTAATAGAGCCACATGCTCACCGGTTTGCCACATGATGTAGGCCTATGGACTGAACAAGAAACCACCAAAAATTTTAACCAGTCATCGTTCTCACAACACTGAGGACCAGTCATTCGAAATGACTTCTCCATGCATTTTATGCATTGGTAAAAGCACTATGATGAAAAGTGTGATATGTTTTCAGGTATCTCCTATACTAATAGAGCCACATGCTCACCGGTTTGCCACATGATGTAGGCCTATGGACTGAACAAGAAACCACCAAAAATTTTAACCAGTCATCGTTCTCACAACACTGAGGACCAGTCATTCGAAATGACTTCTCCATGCATTTTATGCATTGGTAAAAGCACTATGATGAAAAGTGTGATATGTTTTCAGGTATCTCCTATACTAATAGAGCCACATGCTCACCGGTTTGCCACATGATGTAGGCCTATGGACTGAACAAGAAACCACCAAAAATTTTAACCAGTCATCGTTCTCACAACACTGAGGACCAGTCATTCGAAATGACTTCTCCATGCATTTTATGCATTGGTAAAAGCACTATGATGAAAAGTGTGATATGTTTTCAGGTATCTCCTATACTAATAGAGCCACATGCTCACCGGTTTGCCACATGATGTAGGCCTATGGACTGAACAAGAAACCACCAAAAATTTTAACCAGTCATCGTTCTCACAACACTGAGGACCAGTCATTCGAAATGACTTCTCCATGCATTTTATGCATTGGTAAAAGCACTATGATGAAAAGTGTGATATGTTTTCAGGTATCTCCTATACTAATAGAGCCACATGCTCACCGGTTTGCCACATGATGTAGGCCTATGGACTGAACAAGAAACCACCAAAAATTTTAACCAGTCATCGTTCTCACAACACTGAGGACCAGTCATTCGAAATGACTTCTCCATGCATTTTATGCATTGGTAAAAGCACTATGATGAAAAGTGTGATATGTTTTCAGGTATCTCCTATACTAATAGAGCCACATGCTCACCGGTTTGCCACATGATGTAGGCCTATGGACTGAACAAGAAACCACCAAAAATTTTAACCAGTCATCGTTCTCACAACACTGAGGACCAGTCATTCGAAATGACTTCTCCATGCATTTTATGCATTGGTAAAAGCACTATGATGAAAAGTGTGATATGTTTTCAGGTATCTCCTATACTAATAGAGCCACATGCTCACCGGTTTGCCACATGATGTAGGCCTATGGACTGAACAAGAAACCACCAAAAATTTTAACCAGTCATCGTTCTCACAACACTGAGGACCAGTCATTCGAAATGACTTCTCCATGCATTTTATGCATTGGTAAAAGCACTATGATGAAAAGTGTGATATGTTTTCAGGTATCTCCTATACTAATAGAGCCACATGCTCACCGGTTTGCCACATGATGTAGGCCTATGGACTGAACAAGAAACCACCAAAAATTTTAACCAGTCATCGTTCTCACAACACTGAGGACCAGTCATTCGAAATGACTTCTCCATGCATTTTATGCATTGGTAAAAGCACTATGATGAAAAGTGTGATATGTTTTCAGGTATCTCCTATACTAATAGAGCCACATGCTCACCGGTTTGCCACATGATGTAGGCCTATGGACTGAACAAGAAACCACCAAAAATTTTAACCAGTCATCGTTCTCACAACACTGAGGACCAGTCATTCGAAATGACTTCTCCATGCATTTTATGCATTGGTAAAACCACTATGATGAAAAGTGTGATATGTTTTCAGGTATCTCCTATACTAATAGAGCCACATGCTCACCGGTTTGCCACATGATGTAGGCCTATGGTCTGAACCAGAAACCACCAAAAATTTTAACCAGTCATCGTTCTCACAACACTGAGGACCAGTCATTCGAAATGACTTCTCCATGCATTTTATGCATTGGTAAAAGCACTATGATGAAAAGTGTGATATGTTTTCAGGTATCTCCTATACTAATAGAGCCACATGCTCACCGGTTTGCCACATGATGTAGGCCTATGGACTGAACAAGAAACCACCAAAAATTTTAACCAGTCATCGTTCTCACAACACTGAGGACCAGTCATTCGAAATGACTTCTCCATGCATTTTATGCATTGGTAAAAGCACTATGATGAAAAGTGTGATATGTTTTCAGGTATCTCCTATACTAATAGAGCCACATGCTCACCGGTTTGCCACATGATGTAGGCCTATGGACTGAACAAGAAACCACCAAAAATTTTAACCAGTCATCGTTCTCACAACACTGAGGACCAGTCATTCGAAATGACTTCTCCATGCATTTTATGCATTGGTAAAAGCACTATGATGAAAAGTGTGATATGTTTTCAGGTATCTCCTATACTAATAGAGCCACATGCTCACCGGTTTGCCACATGATGTAGGCCTATGGACTGAACAAGAAACCACCAAAAATTTTAACCAGTCATCGTTCTCACAACACTGAGGACCAGTCATTCGAAATGACTTCTCCATGCATTTTATGCATTGGTAAAAGCACTATGATGAAAAGTGTGATATGTTTTCAGGTATCTCCTATACTAATAGAGCCACATGCTCACCGGTTTGCCACATGATGTAGGCCTATGGACTGAACAAGAAACCACCAAAAATTTTAACCAGTCATCGTTCTCACAACACTGAGGACCAGTCATTCGAAATGACTTCTCCATGCATTTTATGCATTGGTAAAAGCACTATGATGAAAAGTGTGATATGTTTTCAGGTATCTCCTATACTAATAGAGCCACATGCTCACCGGTTTGCCACATGATGTAGGCCGATGGACTGAACAAGAAACCACCAAAAATTTTAACCAGTCATCGTTCTCACAACACTGAGGACCAGTCATTCGAAATGACTTCTCCATGCATTTTATGCATTGGTAAAAGCACTATGATGAAAAGTGTGATATGTTTTCAGGTATCTCCTATACTAATAGAGCCACATGCTCACCGGTTTGCCACATGATGTAGGCCTATGGACTGAACAAGAAACCACCAAAAATTTTAACCAGTCATCGTTCTCACAACACTGAGGACCAGTCATTCGAAATGACTTCTCCATGCATTTTATGCATTGGTAAAAGCACTATGATGAAAAGTGTGATATGTTTTCAGGTATCTCCTATACTAATAGAGCCACATGCTCACCGGTTTGCCACATGATGTAGGCCTATGGACTGAACAAGAAACCACCAAAAATTTTAACCAGTCATCGTTCTCACAACACTGAGGACCAGTCATTCGAAATGACTTCTCCATGCATTTTATGCATTGGTAAAAGCACTATGATGAAAAGTGTGATATGTTTTCAGGTATCTCCTATACTAATAGAGCCACATGCTCACCGGTTTGCCACATGATGTAGGCCTATGGACTGAACAAGAAACCACCAAAAATTTTAACCAGTCATCGTTCTCACAACACTGAGGACCAGTCATTCGAAATGACTTCTCCATGCATTTTATGCATTGGTAAAAGCACTATGATGAAAAGTGTGATATGTTTTCAGGTATCTCCTATACTAATAGAGCCACATGCTCACCGGTTTGCCACATGATGTAGGCCTATGGACTGAACAAGAAACCACCAAAAATTTTAACCAGTCATCGTTCTCACAACACTGAGGACCAGTCATTTGAAATGACTTCTCCATGCATTTTATGCATTGGTAAAAGCACTATGATGAAAAGTGTGATATGTTTTCAGGTATCTCTTATACTAATAGAGCCACATGCTCACCGGTTTGCCACATAATGTAGGCCTATGGACTGAACAAGAAACCACCAAAAATTTTAACCAGTCATCGTTCTCACAACACTGAGGACCAGTCATTCGAAATGACTTCTCCATGCATTTTATGCATTGGTAAAAGCACTATGATGAAAAGTGTGATATGTTTTCAGGTATCTCCTATACTAATAGAGCCACATGCTCACCGGTTTGCCACATGATGTAGGCCTATGGACTGAACAAGAAACCACCAAAAATTTTAACCAGTCATCGTTCTCACAACACTGAGGACCAGTCATTCGAAATGACTTCTCCATGCATTTTATGCATTGGTAAAAGCACTATGATGAAAAGTGTGATATGTTTTCAGGTATCTCCTATACTAATAGAGCCACATGCTCACCGGTTTGCCACATGATGTAGGCCTATGGACTGAACAAGAAACCACCAAAAATTTTAACCAGTCATCGTTCTCACAACACTGAGGACCAGTCATTCGAAATGACTTCTCCATGCATTTTATGCATTGGTAAAAGCACTATGATGAAAAGTGTGATATGTTTTCAGGTATCTCCTATACTAATAGAGCCACATGCTCACCGGTTTGCCACATGATGTAGGCCTATGGACTGAACAAGAAACCACCAAAAATTTTAACCAGTCATCGTTCTCACAACACTGAGGACCAGTCATTCGAAATGACTTCTCCATGCATTTTATGCATTGGTAAAAGCACTATGATGAAAAGTGTGATATGTTTTCAGGTATCTCCTATACTAATAGAGCCACATGCTCACCGGTTTGCCACATGATGTAGGCCTATGGACTGAACAAGAAACCTCCAAAAATTTTAACCAGTCATTGTTCTCACAACACTGAGGACCAGTCATTCGAAATGACTTCTCCATGCATTTTATGCATTGGTAAAAGCACTATGATGAAAAGTGTGATATGTTTTCAGGTATCTCCTATACTAATAGAGCCACATGCTCACCGGTTTGCCACATGATGTAGGCCTATGGACTGAACAAGAAACCACCAAAAATTTTAACCAGTCATCGTTCTCACAACACTGAGGACCAGTCATTCGAAATGACTTCTCCATGCATTTTATGCATTGGTAAAAGCACTATGATGAAAAGTGTGATATGTTTTCAGGTATCTCCTATACTAATAGAGCCACATGCTCACCGGTTTGCCACATGATGTAGGCCTATGGACTGAACAAGAAACCACCAAAAATTTTAACCAGTCATTGTTCTCACAACACTGAGGACCAGTCATTCGAAATGACTTCTCCATGCATTTTATGCATTGGTAAAAGCACTATGATGTGATATGTTTTCAGGTATCTCCTATACTAATAGAGCCACATGCTCACCGGTTTGCCACATGATGTAGGCCTATGGACTGAACAAGAAACCACCAAAAATTTTAACCAGTCATCGTTCTCACAACACTGAGGACCAGTCATTCGAAATGACTTCTCCATGCATTTTATGCATTGGTAAAAGCACTATGATGAAAAGTGTGATATGTTTTCAGGTATCTCCTATACTAATAGAGCCACATGCTCACCGCTTTGCCACATGATGTAGGCCTATGGACTGCACAAGAAACCACCAAAAATATTAACCAGTCATCGTTCTCACAACACTGAGGACCAGTCATTCGAAATGACTTCTCCATGCTTTTTATGCATTGGTAAAAGCACTATGATGAAAAGTGTGATATGTTTTCAGGTATCTCCTATACTAATAGAGCCACATGCTCACCGGTTTGCCACATGATGTAGGCCTATGGACTGAACAAGAAACCACCAAAAATTTTAACCAGTCATCGTTCTCACAACACTGAGGACCAGTCATTCGAAATGACTTCTCCATGCATTTTATGCATTGGTAAAAGCACTATGATGAAAAGTGTGATATGTTTTCATGTATCTCCTATACTAATAGAGCCACATGCTCACCGGTTTGCCACATGATGTAGGCCTATGGACTGAACAAGAAACCACCAAAAATTTTAACCAGTCATCGTTCTCACAACACTGAGGACCAGTCATTCGAAATGACTTCTCCATGCATTTTATGCATTGGTAAAAGCACTATGATGAAAAGTGTGATATGTTTTCAGGTATCTCCTATACTAATAGAGCCACATGCTCACCGGTTTGCCACATGATGTAGGCCTATGGACTGAACAAGAAACCACCAAAAATTTTAACCAGTCATTGTTCTCACAACACTGAGGACCAGTCATTCGAAATGACTTCTCCATGCATTTTATGCATTGGTAAAAGCACTATGATGTGATATGTTTTCAGGTATCTCCTATACTAATAGAGCCACATGCTCACCGGTTTGCCACATGATGTAGGCCGATGGACTGAACAAGAAACCACCAAAAATTTTAACCAGTCATCGTTCTCACAACACTGAGGACCAGTCATTCGAAATGACTTCTCCATGCATTTTATGCATTGGTAAAAGCACTATGATGAAAAGTGTGATATGTTTTCAGGTATCTCCTATACTAATAGAGCCACATGCTCACCGGTTTGCCACATGATGTAGGCCTATGGACTGAACAAGAAACCACCAAAAATTTTAACCAGTCATCGTTCTCACAACACTGAGGACCAGTCATTCGAAATGACTTCTCCATGCATTTTATGCATTGGTAAAAGCACTATGATGAAAAGTGTGATATGTTTTCAGGTATCTCCTATACTAATAGAGCCACATGCTCACCGGTTTGCCACATGATGTAGGCCTATGGACTGAACAAGAAACCTCCAAAAATTTTAACCAGTCATTGTTCTCACAACACTGAGGACCAGTCATTCGAAATGACTTCTCCATGCATTTTATGCATTGGTAAAAGCACTATGATGTGATATGTTTTCAGGTATCTCCTATACTAATAGAGCCACATGCTCACCGGTTTGCCACATGATGTAGGCCTATGGACTGAACAAGAAACCACCAAAAATTTTAACCAGTCATCGTTCTCACAACACTGAGGACCAGTCATTCGAAATGACTTCTCCATGCATTTTATGCATTGGTAAAAGCACTATGATGAAAAGTGTGATATGTTTTCAGGTATCTCCTATACTAATAGAGCCACATGCTCACCGCTTTGCCACATGATGTAGGCCTATGGACTGCACAAGAAACCACCAAAAATATTAACCAGTCATCGTTCTCACAACACTGAGGACCAGTCATTCGAAATGACTTCTCCATGCTTTTTATGCATTGGTAAAAGCACTATGATGAAAAGTGTGATATGTTTTCAGGTATCTCCTATACTAATAGAGCCACATGCTCACCGGTTTGCCACATGATGTAGGCCTATGGACTGAACAAGAAACCACCAAAAATTTTAACCAGTCATCGTTCTCACAACACTGAGGACCAGTCATTCGAAATGACTTCTCCATGCATTTTATGCATTGGTAAAAGCACTATGATGAAAAGTGTGATATGTTTTCATGTATCTCCTATACTAATAGAGCCACATGCTCACCGGTTTGCCACATGATGTAGGCCTATGGACTGAACAAGAAACCACCAAAAATTTTAACCAGTCATCGTTCTCACAACACTGAGGACCAGTCATTCGAAATGACTTCTCCATGCATTTTATGCATTGGTAAAAGCACTATGATGAAAAGTGTGATATGTTTTCAGGTATCTCCTATACTAATAGAGCCACATGCTCACCGGTTTGCCACATGATGTAGGCCTATGGACTGAACAAGAAACCACCAAAAATTTTAACCAGTCATTGTTCTCACAACACTGAGGACCAGTCATTCGAAATGACTTCTCCATGCATTTTATGCATTGGTAAAAGCACTATGATGTGATATGTTTTCAGGTATCTCCTATACTAATAGAGCCACATGCTCACCGGTTTGCCACATGATGTAGGCCTATGGACTGAACAAGAAACCACCAAAAATTTTAACCAGTCATCGTTCTCACAACACTGAGGACCAGTCATTCGAAATGACTTCTCCATGCATTTTATGCATTGGTAAAAGCACTATGATGAAAAGTGTGATATGTTTTCAGGTATCTCCTATACTAATAGAGCCACATGCTCACCGGTTTGCCACATGATGTAGGCCTATGGACTGAACAAGAAACCACCAAAAATTTTAACCAGTCATCGTTCTCACAACACTGAGGACCAGTCATTCGAAATGACTTCTCCATGCATTTTATGCATTGGTAAAAGCACTATGATGAAAAGTGTGATATGTTTTCAGGTATCTCCTATACTAATAGAGCCACATGCTCACCGGTTTGCCACATGATGTAGGCCTATGGACTGAACAAGAAACCACCAAAAATTTTAACCAGTCATCGTTCTCACAACACTGAGGACCAGTCATTCGAAATGACTTCTCCATGCATTTTATGCATTGGTAAAAGCACTATGATGAAAAGTGTGATATGTTTTCAGGTATCTCCTATACTAATAGAGCCACATGCTCACCGGTTTGCCACATGATGTAGGCCTATGGACTGAACAAGAAACCACCAAAAATTTTAACCAGTCATCGTTCTCACAACACTGAGGACCAGTCATTCGAAATGACTTCTCCATGCATTTTATGCATTGGTAAAAGCACTATGATGAAAAGTGTGATATGTTTTCAGGTATCTCCTATACTAATAGAGCCACATGCTCACCGGTTTGCCACATGATGTAGGCCTATGGACTGAACAAGAAACCACCAAAAATTTTAACCAGTCATCGTTCTCACAACACTGAGGACCAGTCATTCGAAATGACTTCTCCATGCATTTTATGCATTGGTAAAAGCACTATGATGAAAAGTGTGATATGTTTTCATGTATCTCCTATACTAATAGAGCCACATGCTCACCGGTTTGCCACATGATGTAGGCCTATGGACTGAACAAGAAACCACCAAAAATTTTAACCAGTCATCGTTCTCACAACACTGAGGACCAGTCATTCGAAATGACTTCTCCATGCATTTTATGCATTGGTAAAAGCACTATGATGAAAAGTGTGATATGTTTTCAGGTATCTCCTATACTAATAGAGCCACATGCTCACCGGTTTGCCACATGATGTAGGCCTATGGACTGAACAAGAAACCACCAAAAATTTTAACCAGTCATTGTTCTCACAACACTGAGGACCAGTCATTCGAAATGACTTCTCCATGCATTTTATGCATTGGTAAAAGCACTATGATGTGATATGTTTTCAGGTATCTCCTATACTAATAGAGCCACATGCTCACCGGTTTGCCACATGATGTAGGCCTATGGACTGAACAAGAAACCACCAAAAATTTTAACCAGTCATCGTTCTCACAACACTGAGGACCAGTCATTCGAAATGACTTCTCCATGCATTTTATGCATTGGTAAAAGCACTATGATGAAAAGTGTGATATGTTTTCAGGTATCTCCTATACTAATAGAGCCACATGCTCACCGGTTTGCCACATGATGTAGGCCTATGGACTGAACAAGAAACCACCAAAAATTTTAACCAGTCATCGTTCTCACAACACTGAGGACCAGTCATTCGAAATGACTTCTCCATGCATTTTATGCATTGGTAAAAGCACTATGATGAAAAGTGTGATATGTTTTCAGGTATCTCCTATACTAATAGAGCCACATGCTCACCGGTTTGCCACATGATGTAGGCCTATGGACTGAACAAGAAACCACCAAAAATTTTAACCAGTCATCGTTCTCACAACACTGAGGACCAGTCATTCGAAATGACTTCTCCATGCATTTTATGCATTGGTAAAAGCACTATGATGAAAAGTGTGATATGTTTTCAGGTATCTCCTATACTAATAGAGCCACATGCTCACCGGTTTGCCACATGATGTAGGCCTATGGACTGAACAAGAAACCACCAAAAATTTTAACCAGTCATCGTTCTCACAACACTGAGGACCAGTCATTCGAAATGACTTCTCCATGCATTTTATGCATTGGTAAAAGCACTATGATGAAAAGTGTGATATGTTTTCAGGTATCTCCTATACTAATAGAGCCACATGCTCACCGGTTTGCCACATGATGTAGGCCTATGGACTGAACAAGAAACCACCAAAAATTTTAACCAGTCATCGTTCTCACAACACTGAGGACCAGTCATTCGAAATGACTTCTCCATGCATTTTATGCATTGGTAAAAGCACTATGATGAAAAGTGTGATATGTTTTCAGGTATCTCCTATACTAATAGAGCCACATGCTCACCGGTTTGCCACATGATGTAGGCCTATGGACTGAACAAGAAACCACCAAAAATTTTAACCAGTCATCGTTCTCACAACACTGAGGACCAGTCATTCGAAATGACTTCTCCATGCATTTTATGCATTGGTAAAAGCACTATGATGAAAAGTGTGATATGTTTTCAGGTATCTCCTATACTAATAGAGCCACATGCTCACCGGTTTGCCACATGATGTAGGCCTATGGACTGAACAAGAAACCACCAAAAATTTTAACCAGTCATCGTTCTCACAACACTGAGGACCAGTCATTCGAAATGACTTCTCCATGCATTTTATGCATTGGTAAAAGCACTATGATGAAAAGTGTGATATGTTTTCAGGTATCTCCTATACTAATAGAGCCACATGCTCACCGGTTTGCCACATGATGTAGGCCTATGGACTGAACAAGAAACCACCAAAAATTTTAACCAGTCATCGTTCTCACAACACTGAGGACCAGTCATTCGAAATGACTTCTCCATGCATTTTATGCATTGGTAAAAGCACTATGATGAAAAGTGTGATATGTTTTCAGGTATCTCCTATACTAATAGAGCCACATGCTCACCGGTTTGCCACATGATGTAGGCCTATGGACTGAACAAGAAACCACCAAAAATTTTAACCAGTCATCGTTCTCACAACACTGAGGACCAGTCATTCGAAATGACTTCTCCATGCATTTTATGCATTGGTAAAAGCACTATGATGAAAAGTGTGATATGTTTTCAGGTATCTCCTATACTAATAGAGCCACATGCTCACCGGTTTGCCACATGATGTAGGCCTATGGACTGAACAAGAAACCACCAAAAATTTTAACCAGTCATCGTTCTCACAACACTGAGGACCAGTCATTCGAAATGACTTCTCCATGCATTTTATGCATTGGTAAAAGCACTATGATGAAAAGTGTGATATGTTTTCAGGTATCTCCTATACTAATAGAGCCACATGCTCACCGGTTTGCCACATGATGTAGGCCTATGGTCTGAACAAGAAACCACCAAAAATTTTAACCAGTCATCGTTCTCACAACACTGAGGACCAGTCATTCGAAATGACTTCTCCATGCATTTTATGCATTGGTAAAAGCACTATGATGAAAAGTGTGATATGTTTTCAGGTATCTCCTATACTAATAGAGCCACATGCTCACCGGTTTGCCACATGATGTAGGCCTATGGACTGAACAAGAAACCACCAAAAATTTTAACCAGTCATCGTTCTCACAACACTGAGGACCAGTCATTCGAAATGACTTCTCCATGCATTTTATGCATTGGTAAAAGCACTATGATGAAAAGTGTGATATGTTTTCAGGTATCTCCTATACTAATAGAGCCACATGCTCACCGGTTTGCCACATGATGTAGGCCTATGGACTGAACAAGAAACCACCAAAAATTTTAACCAGTCATCGTTCTCACAACACTGAGGACCAGTCATTCGAAATGACTTCTCCATGCATTTTATGCATTGGTAAAAGCACTATGATGAAAAGTGTGATATGTTTTCAGGTATCTCCTATACTAATAGAGCCACATGCTCACCGGTTTGCCACATGATGTAGGCCTATGGACTGAACAAGAAACCACCAAAAATTTTAACCAGTCATCGTTCTCACAACACTGAGGACCAGTCATTCGAAATGACTTCTCCATGCATTTTATGCATTGGTAAAAGCACTATGATGAAAAGTGTGATATGTTTTCAGGTATCTCCTATACTAATAGAGCCACATGCTCACCGGTTTGCCACATGATGTAGGCCTATGGACTGAACAAGAAACCACCAAAAATTTTAACCAGTCATCGTTCTCACAACACTGAGGACCAGTCATTCGAAATGACTTCTCCATGCATTTTATGCATTGGTAAAAGCACTATGATGAAAAGTGTGATATGTTTTCAGGTATCTCCTATACTAATAGAGCCACATGCTCACCGGTTTGCCACATGATGTAGGCCTATGGACTGAACAAGAAACCACCAAAAATTTTAACCAGTCATCGTTCTCACAACACTGAGGACCAGTCATTCGAAATGACTTCTCCATGCATTTTATGCATTGGTAAAAGCACTATGATGAAAAGTGTGATATGTTTTCAGGTATCTCCTATACTAATAGAGCCACATGCTCACCGGTTTGCCACATGATGTAGGCCTATGGACTGAACAAGAAACCACCAAAAATTTTAACCAGTCATCGTTCTCACAACACTGAGGACCAGTCATTCGAAATGACTTCTCCATGCATTTTATGCATTGGTAAAAGCACTATGATGAAAAGTGTGATATGTTTTCAGGTATCTCCTATACTAATAGAGCCACATGCTCACCGGTTTGCCACATGATGTAGGCCTATGGACTGAACAAGAAACCACCAAAAATTTTAACCAGTCATCGTTCTCACAACACTGAGGACCAGTCATTCGAAATGACTTCTCCATGCATTTTATGCATTGGTAAAAGCACTATGATGAAAAGTGTGATATGTTTTCAGGTATCTCCTATACTAATAGAGCCACATGCTCACCGGTTTGCCACATGATGTAGGCCTATGGACTGAACAAGAAACCACCAAAAATTTTAACCAGTCATCGTTCTCACAACACTGAGGACCAGTCATTCGAAATGACTTCTCCATGCATTTTATGCATTGGTAAAAGCACTATGATGAAAAGTGTGATATGTTTTCAGGTATCTCCTATACTAATAGAGCCACATGCTCACCGGTTTGCCACATGATGTAGGCCTATGGACTGAACAAGAAACCACCAAAAATTTTAACCAGTCATCGTTCTCACAACACTGAGGACCAGTCATTTGAAATGACTTCTCCATGCATTTTATGCATTGGTAAAAGCACTATGATGAAAAGTGTGATATGTTTTCAGGTATCTCTTATACTAATAGAGCCACATGCTCACCGGTTTGCCACATAATGTAGGCCTATGGACTGAACAAGAAACCACCAAAAATTTTAACCAGTCATCGTTCTCACAACACTGAGGACCAGTCATTCGAAATGACTTCTCCATGCATTTTATGCATTGGTAAAAGCACTATGATGAAAAGTGTGATATGTTTTCAGGTATCTCCTATACTAATAGAGCCACATGCTCACCGGTTTGCCACATGATGTAGGCCTATGGACTGAACAAGAAACCACCAAAAATTTTAACCAGTCATCGTTCTCACAACACTGAGGACCAGTCATTCGAAATGACTTCTCCATGCATTTTATGCATTGGTAAAAGCACTATGATGAAAAGTGTGATATGTTTTCAGGTATCTCCTATACTAATAGAGCCACATGCTCACCGGTTTGCCACATGATGTAGGCCTATGGACTGAACAAGAAACCACCAAAATTTTAACCAGTCATCGTTCTCACAACACTGAGGACCAGTCATTCGAAATGACTTCTCCATGCATTTTATGCATTGGTAAAAGCACTATGATGAAAAGTGTGATATGTTTTCAGGTATCTCCTATACTAATAGAGCCACATGCTCACCGGTTTGCCACATGATGTAGGCCTATGGACTGAACAAGAAACCACCAAAAATTTTAACCAGTCATCGTTCTCACAACACTGAGGACCAGTCATTCGAAATGACTTCTCCATGCATTTTATGCATTGGTAAAAGCACTATGATGAAAAGTGTGATATGTTTTCAGGTATCTCCTATACTAATAGAGCCACATGCTCACCGGTTTGCCACATGATGTAGGCCTATGGACTGAACAAGAAACCTCCAAAAATTTTAACCAGTCATTGTTCTCACAACACTGAGGACCAGTCATTCGAAATGACTTCTCCATGCATTTTATGCATTGGTAAAAGCACTATGATGAAAAGTGTGATATGTTTTCAGGTATCTCCTATACTAATAGAGCCACATGCTCACCGGTTTGCCACATGATGTAGGCCTATGGACTGAACAAGAAACCACCAAAAATTTTAACCAGTCATCGTTCTCACAACACTGAGGACCAGTCATTCGAAATGACTTCTCCATGCATTTTATGCATTGGTAAAAGCACTATGATGAAAAGTGTGATATGTTTTCAGGTATCTCCTATACTAATAGAGCCACATGCTCACCGGTTTGCCACATGATGTAGGCCTATGGACTGAACAAGAAACCACCAAAAATTTTAACCAGTCATTGTTCTCACAACACTGAGGACCAGTCATTCGAAATGACTTCTCCATGCATTTTATGCATTGGTAAAAGCACTATGATGTGATATGTTTTCAGGTATCTCCTATACTAATAGAGCCACATGCTCACCGGTTTGCCACATGATGTAGGCCTATGGACTGAACAAGAAACCACCAAAAATTTTAACCAGTCATCGTTCTCACAACACTGAGGACCAGTCATTCGAAATGACTTCTCCATGCATTTTATGCATTGGTAAAAGCACTATGATGAAAAGTGTGATATGTTTTCAGGTATCTCCTATACTAATAGAGCCACATGCTCACCGCTTTGCCACATGATGTAGGCCTATGGACTGCACAAGAAACCACCAAAAATATTAACCAGTCATCGTTCTCACAACACTGAGGACCAGTCATTCGAAATGACTTCTCCATGCTTTTTATGCATTGGTAAAAGCACTATGATGAAAAGTGTGATATGTTTTCAGGTATCTCCTATACTAATAGAGCCACATGCTCACCGGTTTGCCACATGATGTAGGCCTATGGACTGAACAAGAAACCACCAAAAATTTTAACCAGTCATCGTTCTCACAACACTGAGGACCAGTCATTCGAAATGACTTCTCCATGCATTTTATGCATTGGTAAAAGCACTATGATGAAAAGTGTGATATGTTTTCATGTATCTCCTATACTAATAGAGCCACATGCTCACCGGTTTGCCACATGATGTAGGCCTATGGACTGAACAAGAAACCACCAAAAATTTTAACCAGTCATCGTTCTCACAACACTGAGGACCAGTCATTCGAAATGACTTCTCCATGCATTTTATGCATTGGTAAAAGCACTATGATGAAAAGTGTGATATGTTTTCAGGTATCTCCTATACTAATAGAGCCACATGCTCACCGGTTTGCCACATGATGTAGGCCTATGGACTGAACAAGAAACCACCAAAAATTTTAACCAGTCATTGTTCTCACAACACTGAGGACCAGTCATTCGAAATGACTTCTCCATGCATTTTATGCATTGGTAAAAGCACTATGATGTGATATGTTTTCAGGTATCTCCTATACTAATAGAGCCACATGCTCACCGGTTTGCCACATGATGTAGGCCGATGGACTGAACAAGAAACCACCAAAAATTTTAACCAGTCATCGTTCTCACAACACTGAGGACCAGTCATTCGAAATGACTTCTCCATGCATTTTATGCATTGGTAAAAGCACTATGATGAAAAGTGTGATATGTTTTCAGGTATCTCCTATACTAATAGAGCCACATGCTCACCGGTTTGCCACATGATGTAGGCCTATGGACTGAACAAGAAACCACCAAAAATTTTAACCAGTCATCGTTCTCACAACACTGAGGACCAGTCATTCGAAATGACTTCTCCATGCATTTTATGCATTGGTAAAAGCACTATGATGAAAAGTGTGATATGTTTTCAGGTATCTCCTATACTAATAGAGCCACATGCTCACCGGTTTGCCACATGATGTAGGCCTATGGACTGAACAAGAAACCACCAAAAATTTTAACCAGTCATCGTTCTCACAACACTGAGGACCAGTCATTCGAAATGACTTCTCCATGCATTTTATGCATTGGTAAAAGCACTATGATGAAAAGTGTGATGTTTTCAGGTATCTCCTATACTAATAGAGCCACATGCTCACCGGTTTGCCACATGATGTAGGCCTATGGACTGAACAAGAAACCACCAAAAATTTTAACCAGTCATCGTTCTCACAACACTGAGGACCAGTCATTCGAAATGACTTCTCCATGCATTTTATGCATTGGTAAAAGCACTATGATGAAAAGTGTGATATGTTTTCAGGTATCTCCTATACTAATAGAGCCACATGCTCACCGGTTTGCCACATGATGTAGGCCTATGGACTGAACAAGAAACCACCAAAAATTTTAACCAGTCATCGTTCTCACAACACTGAGGACCAGTCATTCGAAATGACTTCTCCATGCATTTTATGCATTGGTAAAAGCACTATGATGAAAAGTGTGATATGTTTTCAGGTATCTCCTATACTAATAGAGCCACATGCTCACCGGTTTGCCACATGATGTAGGCCTATGGACTGAACAAGAAACCTCCAAAAATTTTAACCAGTCATTGTTCTCACAACACTGAGGACCAGTCATTCGAAATGACTTCTCCATGCATTTTATGCATTGGTAAAAGCACTATGATGAAAAGTGTGATATGTTTTCAGGTATCTCCTATACTAATAGAGCCACATGCTCACCGGTTTGCCACATGATGTAGGCCTATGGACTGAACAAGAAACCACCAAAAATTTTAACCAGTCATCGTTCTCACAACACTGAGGACCAGTCATTCGAAATGACTTCTCCATGCATTTTATGCATTGGTAAAAGCACTATGATGAAAAGTGTGATATGTTTTCAGGTATCTCCTATACTAATAGAGCCACATGCTCACCGGTTTGCCACATGATGTAGGCCTATGGACTGAACAAGAAACCACCAAAAATTTTAACCAGTCATTGTTCTCACAACACTGAGGACCAGTCATTCGAAATGACTTCTCCATGCATTTTATGCATTAGTAAAAGCACTATGATGTGATATGTTTTCAGGTATCTCCTATACTAATAGAGCCACATGCTCACCGGTTTGCCACATGATGTAGGCCTATGGACTGAACAAGAAACCACCAAAAATTTTAACCAGTCATCGTTCTCACAACACTGAGGACCAGTCATTCGAAATGACTTCTCCATGCATTTTATGCATTGGTAAAAGCACTATGATGAAAAGTGTGATATGTTTTCAGGTATCTCCTATACTAATAGAGCCACATGCTCACCGCTTTGCCACATGATGTAGGCCTATGGACTGCACAAGAAACCACCAAAAATATTAACCAGTCATCGTTCTCACAACACTGAGGACCAGTCATTCGAAATGACTTCTCCATGCTTTTTATGCATTGGTAAAAGCACTATGATGAAAAGTGTGATATGTTTTCAGGTATCTCCTATACTAATAGAGCCACATGCTCACCGGTTTGCCACATGATGTAGGCCTATGGACTGAACAAGAAACCACCAAAAATTTTAACCAGTCATCGTTCTCACAACACTGAGGACCAGTCATTCGAAATGACTTCTCCATGCATTTTATGCATTGGTAAAAGCACTATGATGAAAAGTGTGATATGTTTTCATGTATCTCCTATACTAATAGAGCCACATGCTCACCGGTTTGCCACATGATGTAGGCCTATGGACTGAACAAGAAACCACCAAAAATTTTAACCAGTCATCGTTCTCACAACACTGAGGACCAGTCATTCGAAATGACTTCTCCATGCATTTTATGCATTGGTAAAAGCACTATGATGAAAAGTGTGATATGTTTTCAGGTATCTCCTATACTAATAGAGCCACATGCTCACCGGTTTGCCACATGATGTAGGCCTATGGACTGAACAAGAAACCACCAAAATTTTAACCAGTCATTGTTCTCACAACACTGAGGACCAGTCATTCGAAATGACTTCTCCATGCATTTTATGCATTGGTAAAAGCACTATGATGTGATATGTTTTCAGGTATCTCCTATACTAATAGAGCCACATGCTCACCGGTTTGCCACATGATGTAGGCCTATGGACTGAACAAGAAACCACCAAAAATTTTAACCAGTCATCGTTCTCACAACACTGAGGACCAGTCATTCGAAATGACTTCTCCATGCATTTTATGCATTGGTAAAAGCACTATGATGAAAAGTGTGATATGTTTTCAGGTATCTCCTATACTAATAGAGCCACATGCTCACCGGTTTGCCACATGATGTAGGCCTATGGACTGAACAAGAAACCACCAAAAATTTTAACCAGTCATCGTTCTCACAACACTGAGGACCAGTCATTCGAAATGACTTCTCCATGCATTTTATGCATTGGTAAAAGCACTATGATGAAAAGTGTGATATGTTTTCAGGTATCTCCTATACTATTAGAGCCACATGCTCACCGGTTTGCCACATGATGTAGGCCTATGGACTGAACAAGAAACCACCAAAAATTTTAACCAGTCATCGTTCTCACAACACTGAGGACCAGTCATTCGAAATGACTTCTCCATGCATTTTATGCATTGGTAAAAGCACTATGATGAAAAGTGTGATATGTTTTCAGGTATCTCCTATACTAATAGAGCCACATGCTCACCGGTTTGCCACATGATGTAGGCCTATAGGACTGAACAAGAAACCACCAAAAATTTTAACCAGTCATCGTTCTCACAACACTGAGGACCAGTCATTCGAAATGACTTCTCCATGCATTTTATGCATTGGTAAAAGCACTATGATGAAAAGTGTGATATGTTTTCAGGTATCTCCTATACTAATAGAGCCACATGCTCACCGGTTTGCCACATGATGTAGGCCTATGGACTGAACAAGAAACCACCAAAAATTTTAACCAGTCATCGTTCTCACAACACTGAGGACCAGTCATTCGAAATGACTTCTCCATGCATTTTATGCATTGGTAAAAGCACTATGATGAAAAGTGTGATATGTTTTCAGGTATCTCCTATACTAATAGAGCCACATGCTCACCGGTTTGCCACATGATGTAGGCCTATGGACTGAACAAGAAACCACCAAAAATTTTAACCAGTCATCGTTCTCACAACACTGAGGACCAGTCATTCGAAATGACTTCTCCATGCATTTTATGCATTGGTAAAAGCACTATGATGAAAAGTGTGATATGTTTTCAGGTATCTCCTATACTCATAGAGCCACATGCTCACCGGTTTGCCACATGATGTAGGCCTATGGACTGAACAAGAAACCACCAAAAATTTTAACCAGTCATCGTTCTCACAACACTGAGGACCAGTCATTCGAAATGACTTCTCCATGCATTTTATGCATTGGTAAAAGCACTATGATGAAAAGTGTGATATGTTTTCAGGTATCTCCTATACTAATAGAGCCACATGCTCACCGGTTTGCCACATGATGTAGGCCTATGGACTGAACAAGAAACCACCAAAAATTTTAACCAGTCATCGTTCTCACAACACTGAGGACCAGTCATTCGAAATGACTTCTCCATGCATTTTATGCATTGGTAAAAGCACTATGATGAAAAGTGTGATATGTTTTCAGGTATCTCCTATACTAATAGAGCCACATGCTCACCGGTTTGCCACATGATGTAGGCCTATGGACTGAACAAGAAACCACCAAAAATTTTAACCAGTCATCGTTCTCACAACACTGAGGACCAGTCATTCGAAATGACTTCTCCATGCATTTTATGCATTGGTAAAAGCACTATGATGAAAAGTGTGATATGTTTTCAGGTATCTCCTATACTAATAGAGCCACATGCTCACCGGTTTGCCACATGATGTAGGCCTATGGACTGAACAAGAAACCACCAAAAATTTTAACCAGTCATCGTTCTCACAACACTGAGGACCAGTCATTCGAAATGACTTCTCCATGCATTTTATGCATTGGTAAAAGCACTATGATGAAAAGTGTGATATGTTTTCAGGTATCTCCTGTACTAATAGAGCCACATGCTCACCGGTTTGCCACATGATGTAGGCCTATGGACTGAACAAGAAACCACCAAAAATTTTAACCAGTCATCGTTCTCACAACACTGAGGACCAGTCATTCGAAATGACTTCTCCATGCATTTTATGCATTGGTAAAAGCACTATGATGAAAAGTGTGATATGTTTTCAGGTATCTCCTATACTAATAGAGCCACATGCTCACCGGTTTGCCACATGATGCAGGCCTATGGACTTGAACAAGAAACCACCAAAAATTTTAACCAGTCATCGTTCTCACAACACTGAGGACCAGTCATTCGAAATGACTTCTCCATGCATTTTATGCATTGGTAAAAGCACTATGAAGTGTGATATGTTTTCAGGTATCTCCTATACTAATAGAGCCACATGCTCACCGGTTTGCCACATGATGTAGGCCTATGGACTGAACAAGAAACCACCAAAAATTTTAACCAGTCATCGTTCTCACAACACTGAGGACCAGTCATTCGAAATGACTTCTCCATGCATTTTATGCATTGGTAAAAGCACTATGATGAAAAGTGTGATATGTTTTCAGGTATCTCCTATACTAATAGAGCCACATGCTCACCAGGTTTGCCACATGATGTAGGCCTATGGACTGAACAAGAACCACCAAAAATTTTAACCAGTCATCGTTCTCACAACACTGAGGACCAGTCATTCGAAATGACTTCTCCATGCATTTTATGCATTGGTAAAAGCACTATGATGAAAAGTGTGATGTTTTCAGGTATCTCCTATACTAATAGAGCCACATGCTCACCAGTTTGCCACATGATGTAGGCCTATGGACTGAACAAGAAACCACCAAAAATTTTAACCAGTCATCGTTCTCACAACACTGAGGACCAGTCATTCGAAATGACTTCTCCATGCATTTTATGCATTGGTAAAAGCACTATGATGAAAAGTGTGATATGTTTTCAGGTATCTCCTATACTAATAGAGCCACATGCTCACCGGTTTGCCACATGATGTAGGCCTATGGACTGAACAAGAAACCACCAAAAATTTTAACCAGTCATCGTTCTCACAACACTGAGGACCAGTCATTCGAAATGACTTCTCCATGCATTTTATGCATTGGTAAAAGCACTATGATGAAAAGTGTGATATGTTTTCAGGTATCTCCTATACTAATAGAGCCACATGCTCACCGGTTTGCCACATGATGTAGGCCTATGGACTGAACAAGAAACCACCAAAAATTTTAACCAGTCATCGTTCTCACAACACTGAGGACCAGTCATTCGAAATGACTTCTCCATGCATTTTATGCATTGGTAAAAGCACTATGATGAAAAGTGTGATATGTTTTCAGGTATCTCCTATACTAATAGAGCCACATGCTCACCGGTTTGCCACATGATGTAGGCCTATGGACTGAACAAGAAACCACCAAAAATTTTAACCAGTCATCGTTCTCACAACACTGAGGACCAGTCATTCGAAATGACTTCTCCATGCATTTTATGCATTGGTAAAAGCACTATGATGAAAAGTGTGATATGTTTTCAGGTATCTCCTATACTAATAGAGCCACATGCTCACCGGTTTGCCACATGATGTAGGCCTATGGACTGAACAAGAAACCACCAAAATTTTAACCAGTCATCGTTCTCACAACACTGAGGACCAGTCATTCGAAATGACTTCTCCATGCATTTTATGCATTGGTAAAAGCACTATGATGAAAAGTGTGATATGTTTTCAGGTATCTCCTATACTAATAGAGCCACATGCTCACCGGTTTGCCACATGATGTAGGCCTATGGACTGAACAAGAAACCACCAAAAATTTTAACCAGTCATCGTTCTCACAACACTGAGGACCAGTCATTCGAAATGACTTCTCCATGCATTTTATGCATTGGTAAAAGCACTATGATGAAAAGTGTGATATGTTTTCAGGTATCTCCTATACTAATAGAGCCACATGCTCACCGGTTTGCCACATGATGTAGGCCTATGGGACTGAACAAGAAACCACCAAAAATTTTAACCAGTCATCGTTCTCACAACACTGAGGACCAGTCATTCGAATGACTTCTCCATGCATTTTATGCATTGGTAAAAGCACTATGATGAAAAGTGTGATATGTTTTCAGGTATCTCCTATACTAATAGAGCCACATGCTCACCGGTTTGCCACATGATGTAGGCCTATGGACTGAACAAGAAACCACCAAAAATTTTAACCAGTCATCGTTCTCACAACACTGAGGACCAGTCATTCGAAATGACTTCTCCATGCATTTTATGCATTGGTAAAAGCACTATGATGAAAAGTGTGATATGTTTTCAGGTATCTCCTATACTAATAGAGCCACATGCTCACCGGTTTGCCACATGATGTAGGCCTATGGACTGAACAAGAAACCACCAAAAATTTTAACCAGTCATCGTTCTCACAACACTGAGGACCAGTCATTCGAAATGACTTCTCCATGCATTTTATGCATTGGTAAAAGCACTATGATGAAAAGTGTGATATGTTTTCAGGTATCTCCTATACTAATAGAGCCACATGCTCACCGGTTTGCCACATGATGTAGGCCTATGGACTGAACAAGAAACCACCAAAAATTTTAACCAGTCATCGTTCTCACAACACTGAGGACCAGTCATTCGAAATGACTTCTCCATGCATTTTATGCATTGGTAAAAGCACTATGATGAAAAGTGTGATATGTTTTCAGGTATCTCCTATACTAATAGAGCCACATGCTCACCGGTTTGCCACATGATGTAGGCCTATGGACTGAACAAGAAACCACCAAAAATTTTAACCAGTCATCGTTCTCACAACACTGAGGACCAGTCATTCGAAATGACTTCTCCATGCATTTTATGCATTGGTAAAAGCACTATGATGAAAAGTGTGATATGTTTTCAGGTATCTCCTATACTAATAGAGCCACATGCTCACCGGTTTGCCACATGATGTAGGCCTATGGACTGAACAAGAAACCACCAAAAATTTTAACCAGTCATCGTTCTCACAACACTGAGGACCAGTCATTCGAAATGACTTCTCCATGCATTTATGCATTGGTAAAAGCACTATGATGAAAAGTGTGATATGTTTTCAGGTATCTCCTATACTAATAGAGCCACATGCTCACCGGTTTGCCACATGATGTAGGCCTATGGACTGAACAAGAAACCACCAAAAATTTTAACCAGTCATCGTTCTCACAACACTGAGGACCAGTCATTCGAAATGACTTCTCCATGCATTTTATGCATTGGTAAAAGCACTATGATGAAAAGTGTGATATGTTTTCAGGTATCTCCTATACTAATAGAGCCACATGCTCACCGGTTTGCCACATGATGTAGGCCTATGGACTGAACAAGAAACCACCAAAAATTTTAACCAGTCCATCGTTCTCACAACACTGAGGACCAGTCATTCGAAATGACTTCTCTCATGCATTTTATGCATTGGTAAAAGCACTATGATGAAAAGTGTGATATGTTTCAGGTATCTCCTATACTAATAGAGCCACATGCTCACCGGTTTGCCACATGATGTAGGGCCTATGGACTGAACAAGAAACCACCAAAATTTTAACCAGTCATCGTTCTCACAACACTGAGGACCAGTCATTCGAAATGACTTCTCCATGCATTTTATGCATTGGTAAAAGCACTATGATGAAAAGTGTGATATGTTTTCAGGTATCTCCTATACTAATAGAGCCACATGCTCACGCGGTTTGCCACATGATGTAGGCCTATGGGACTGAACAAGAAACCACCAAAAATTTTTAACCAGTCATCGTTCTCACAATACTGAGGACCATTCATTCCGAAATGACTTCATTCGAAATGACTTCTCCATGCATTTTATGCATTGGTAAAAGCACTATGATGAAAAGTGTGATATGTTTTCAGGTATCTCCTATACTAATAGAGCCACATGCTCACCGGTTTGCCACATGATGTAGGCCTATGGACTGAACAAGAAACCACCAAAAATTTTAACCAGTCATCGTTCTCACAACACTGAGGACCAGTCATTCGAAATGACTTCTCCATGCATTTTATGCATTGGTAAAAGCACTATGATGAAAAGTGTGATATGTTTTCAGGTATCTCCTATACTAATAGAGCCACATGCTCACCGGTTTGCCACATGATGTAGGCCTATGGACTGAACAAGAAACCACCAAAAATTTTAACCAGTCATCGTTCTCACAACACTGAGGACCAGTCATTCGAAATGACTTCTCCATGCATTTTATGCATTGGTAAAAGCACTATGATGAAAAGTGTGATATGTTTTCAGGTATCTCCTATACTAATAGAGCCACATGCTCACCGGTTTGCCACATGATGTAGGCCTATGGACTGAACAAGAAACCACCAAAAATTTTAACCAGTCATCGTTCTCACAACACTGAGGACCAGTCATTCGAAATGACTTCTCCATGCATTTTATGCATTGGTAAAAGCACTATGATGAAAAGTGTGATATGTTTTCAGGTATCTCCTATACTAATAGAGCCACATGCTCACCGGTTTGCCACATGATGTAGGCCTATGGACTGAACAAGAAACCACCAAAAATTTTAACCAGTCATCGTTCTCACAACACTGAGGACCAGTCATTCGAAATGACTTCTCCATGCATTTTATGCATTGGTAAAAGCACTATGATGAAAAGTGTGATATGTTTTCAGGTATCTCCTATACTAATAGAGCCACATGCTCACCGGTTTGCCACATGATGTAGGCCTATGGACTGAACAAGAAACCACCAAAAATTTTAACCAGTCATCGTTCTCACAACACTGAGGACCAGTCATTCGAAATGACTTCTCCATGCATTTTATGCATTGGTAAAAGCACTATGATGAAAAGTGTGATATGTTTTCAGGTATCTCCTATACTAATAGAGCCACATGCTCACCGGTTTGCCACATGATGTAGGCCTATGGACTGAACAAGAAACCACCAAAAATTTTAACCAGTCATCGTTCTCACAACACTGAGGACCAGTCATTCGAAATGACTTCTCCATGCATTTTATGCATTGGTAAAAGCACTATGATGAAAAGTGTGATATGTTTTCAGGTATCTCCTATACTAATAGAGCCACATGCTCACCGGTTTGCCACATGATGTAGGCCTATGGACTGAACAAGAAACCACCAAAAATTTTAACCAGTCATCGTTCTCACAACACTGAGGACCAGTCATTCGAAATGACTTCTCCATGCATTTTATGCATTGGTAAAAGCACTATGATGAAAAGTGTGATATGTTTTCAGGTATCTCCTATACTAATAGAGCCACATGCTCACCGGTTTGCCACATGATGTAGGCCTATGGACTGAACAAGAAACCACCAAAAATTTTAACCAGTCATCGTTCTCACAACACTGAGGACCAGTCATTCGAAATGACTTCTCCATGCATTTTATGCATTGGTAAAAGCACTATGATGAAAAGTGTGATATGTTTTCAGGTATCTCCTATACTAATAGAGCCACATGCTCACCGGTTTGCCACATGATGTAGGCCTATGGACTGAACAAGAAACCACCAAAAATTTTAACCAGTCATCGTTCTCACAACACTGAGGACCAGTCATTCGAAATGACTTCTCCATGCATTTTATGCATTGGTAAAAGCACTATGATGAAAAGTGTGATATGTTTTCAGGTATCTCCTATACTAATAGAGCCACATGCTCACCGGTTTGCCACATGATGTAGGCCTATGGACTGAACAAGAAACCACCAAAAATTTTAACCAGTCATCGTTCTCACAACACTGAGGACCAGTCATTCGAAATGACTTCTCCATGCATTTTATGCATTGGTAAAAGCACTATGATGAAAAGTGTGATATGTTTTCAGGTATCTCCTATACTAATAGAGCCACATGCTCACCGGTTTGCCACATGATGTAGGCCTATGGACTGAACAAGAAACCACCAAAAATTTTAACCAGTCATCGTTCTCACAACACTGAGGACCAGTCATTCGAAATGACTTCTCCATGCATTTTATGCATTGGTAAAAGCACTATGATGAAAAGTGTGATATGTTTTCAGGTATCTCCTATACTAATAGAGCCACATGCTCACCGGTTTGCCACATGATGTAGGCCTATGGACTGAACAAGAAACCACCAAAAATTTTAACCAGTCATCGTTCTCACAACACTGAGGACCAGTCATTCGAAATGACTTCTCCATGCATTTTATGCATTGGTAAAAGCACTATGATGAAAAGTGTGATATGTTTTCAGGTATCTCCTATACTAATAGAGCCACATGCTCACCGGTTTGCCACATGATGTAGGCCTATGGACTGAACAAGAAACCACCAAAAATTTTAACCAGTCATCGTTCTCACAACACTGAGGACCAGTCATTCGAAATGACTTCTCCATGCATTTTATGCATTGGTAAAAGCACTATGATGAAAAGTGTGATATGTTTTCAGGTATCTCCTATACTAATAGAGCCACATGCTCACCGGTTTGCCACATGATGTAGGCCTATGGACTGAACAAGAAACCACCAAAAATTTTAACCAGTCATCGTTCTCACAACACTGAGGACCAGTCATTCGAAATGACTTCTCCATGCATTTTATGCATTGGTAAAAGCACTATGATGAAAAGTGTGATATGTTTTCAGGTATCTCCTATACTAATAGAGCCACATGCTCACCGGTTTGCCACATGATGTAGGCCTATGGACTGAACAAGAAACCACCAAAAATTTTAACCAGTCATCGTTCTCACAACACTGAGGACCAGTCATTCGAAATGACTTCTCCATGCATTTTATGCATTGGTAAAAGCACTATGATGAAAAGTGTGATATGTTTTCAGGTATCTCCTATACTAATAGAGCCACATGCTCACCGGTTTGCCACATGATGTAGGCCTATGGACTGAACAAGAAACCACCAAAAATTTTAACCAGTCATCGTTCTCACAACACTGAGGACCAGTCATTCGAAATGACTTCTCCATGCATTTTATGCATTGGTAAAAGCACTATGATGAAAAGTGTGATATGTTTTCAGGTATCTCCTATACTAATAGAGCCACATGCTCACCGGTTTGCCACATGATGTAGGCCTATGGACTGAACAAGAAACCACCAAAAATTTTAACCAGTCATCGTTCTCACAACACTGAGGACCAGTCATTCGAAATGACTTCTCCATGCATTTTATGCATTGGTAAAAGCACTATGATGAAAAGTGTGATATGTTTTCAGGTATCTCCTATACTAATAGAGCCACATGCTCACCGGTTTGCCACATGATGTAGGCCTATGGACTGAACAAGAAACCACCAAAAATTTTAACCAGTCATCGTTCTCACAACACTGAGGACCAGTCATTCGAAATGACTTCTCCATGCATTTTATGCATTGGTAAAAGCACTATGATGAAAAGTGTGATATGTTTTCAGGTATCTCCTATACTAATAGAGCCACATGCTCACCGGTTTGCCACATGATGTAGGCCTATGGACTGAACAAGAAACCACCAAAAATTTTAACCAGTCATCGTTCTCACAACACTGAGGACCAGTCATTCGAAATGACTTCTCCATGCATTTTATGCATTGGTAAAAGCACTATGATGAAAAGTGTGATATGTTTTCAGGTATCTCCTATACTAATAGAGCCACATGCTCACCGGTTTGCCACATGATGTAGGCCTATGGACTGAACAAGAAACCACCAAAAATTTTAACCAGTCATCGTTCTCACAACACTGAGGACCAGTCATTCGAAATGACTTCTCCATGCATTTTATGCATTGGTAAAAGCACTATGATGAAAAGTGTGATATGTTTTCAGGTATCTCCTATACTAATAGAGCCACATGCTCACCGGTTTGCCACATGATGTAGGCCTATGGACTGAACAAGAAACCACCAAAAATTTTAACCAGTCATCGTTCTCACAACACTGAGGACCAGTCATTCGAAATGACTTCTCCATGCATTTTATGCATTGGTAAAAGCACTATGATGAAAAGTGTGATATGTTTTCAGGTATCTCCTATACTAATAGAGCCACATGCTCACCGGTTTGCCACATGATGTAGGCCTATGGACTGAACAAGAAACCACCAAAAATTTTAACCAGTCATCGTTCTCACAACACTGAGGACCAGTCATTCGAAATGACTTCTCCATGCATTTTATGCATTGGTAAAAGCACTATGATGAAAAGTGTGATATGTTTTCAGGTATCTCCTATACTAATAGAGCCACATGCTCACCGGTTTGCCACATGATGTAGGCCTATGGACTGAACAAGAAACCACCAAAAATTTTAACCAGTCATCGTTCTCACAACACTGAGGACCAGTCATTCGAAATGACTTCTCCATGCATTTTATGCATTGGTAAAAGCACTATGATGAAAAGTGTGATATGTTTTCAGGTATCTCCTATACTAATAGAGCCACATGCTCACCGGTTTGCCACATGATGTAGGCCTATGGACTGAACAAGAAACCACCAAAAATTTTAACCAGTCATCGTTCTCACAACACTGAGGACCAGTCATTCGAAATGACTTCTCCATGCATTTTATGCATTGGTAAAAGCACTATGATGAAAAGTGTGATATGTTTTCAGGTATCTCCTATACTAATAGAGCCACATGCTCACCGGTTTGCCACATGATGTAGGCCTATGGACTGAACAAGAAACCACCAAAAATTTTAACCAGTCATCGTTCTCACAACACTGAGGACCAGTCATTCGAAATGACTTCTCCATGCATTTTATGCATTGGTAAAAGCACTATGATGAAAAGTGTGATATGTTTTCAGGTATCTCCTATACTAATAGAGCCACATGCTCACCGGTTTGCCACATGATGTAGGCCTATGGACTGAACAAGAAACCACCAAAAATTTTAACCAGTCATCGTTCTCACAACACTGAGGACCAGTCATTCGAAATGACTTCTCCATGCATTTTATGCATTGGTAAAAGCACTATGATGAAAAGTGTGATATGTTTTCAGGTATCTCCTATACTAATAGAGCCACATGCTCACCGGTTTGCCACATGATGTAGGCCTATGGACTGAACAAGAAACCACCAAAAATTTTAACCAGTCATCGTTCTCACAACACTGAGGACCAGTCATTCGAAATGACTTCTCCATGCATTTTATGCATTGGTAAAAGCACTATGATGAAAAGTGTGATATGTTTTCAGGTATCTCCTATACTAATAGAGCCACATGCTCACCGGTTTGCCACATGATGTAGGCCTATGGACTGAACAAGAAACCACCAAAAATTTTAACCAGTCATCGTTCTCACAACACTGAGGACCAGTCATTCGAAATGACTTCTCCATGCATTTTATGCATTGGTAAAAGCACTATGATGAAAAGTGTGATATGTTTTCAGGTATCTCCTATACTAATAGAGCCACATGCTCACCGGTTTGCCACATGATGTAGGCCTATGGACTGAACAAGAAACCACCAAAAATTTTAACCAGTCATCGTTCTCACAACACTGAGGACCAGTCATTCGAAATGACTTCTCCATGCATTTTATGCATTGGTAAAAGCACTATGATGAAAAGTGTGATATGTTTTCAGGTATCTCCTATACTAATAGAGCCACATGCTCACCGGTTTGCCACATGATGTAGGCCTATGGACTGAACAAGAAACCACCAAAAATTTTAACCAGTCATCGTTCTCACAACACTGAGGACCAGTCATTCGAAATGACTTCTCCATGCATTTTATGCATTGGTAAAAGCACTATGATGAAAAGTGTGATATGTTTTCAGGTATCTCCTATACTAATAGAGCCACATGCTCACCGGTTTGCCACATGATGTAGGCCTATGGACTGAACAAGAAACCACCAAAAATTTTAACCAGTCATCGTTCTCACAACACTGAGGACCAGTCATTCGAAATGACTTCTCCATGCATTTTATGCATTGGTAAAAGCACTATGATGAAAAGTGTGATATGTTTTCAGGTATCTCCTATACTAATAGAGCCACATGCTCACCGGTTTGCCACATGATGTAGGCCTATGGACTGAACAAGAAACCACCAAAAATTTTAACCAGTCATCGTTCTCACAACACTGAGGACCAGTCATTCGAAATGACTTCTCCATGCATTTTATGCATTGGTAAAAGCACTATGATGAAAAGTGTGATATGTTTTCAGGTATCTCCTATACTAATAGAGCCACATGCTCACCGGTTTGCCACATGATGTAGGCCTATGGACTGAACAAGAAACCACCAAAAATTTTAACCAGTCATCGTTCTCACAACACTGAGGACCAGTCATTCGAAATGACTTCTCCATGCATTTTATGCATTGGTAAAAGCACTATGATGAAAAGTGTGATATGTTTTCAGGTATCTCCTATACTAATAGAGCCACATGCTCACCGGTTTGCCACATGATGTAGGCCTATGGACTGAACAAGAAACCACCAAAAATTTTAACCAGTCATCGTTCTCACAACACTGAGGACCAGTCATTCGAAATGACTTCTCCATGCATTTTATGCATTGGTAAAAGCACTATGATGAAAAGTGTGATATGTTTTCAGGTATCTCCTATACTAATAGAGCCACATGCTCACCGGTTTGCCACATGATGTAGGCCTATGGACTGAGCAAGAAACCACACAAAAATTTTAACCAGTCATCGTTCTCACAACACTGAGGACCAGTCATTCGAAATGACTTCTCCATGCATTTTATGCATTGGTAAAAGCACTATGATGAAAAGTGTGATATGTTTTCAGGTATCTCCTATACTAATAGAGCCACATGCTCACCGGTTTGCCACATGATGTAGGCCTATGGACTGAACAAGAAACCACCAAAAATTTTAACCAGTCATCGTTCTCACAACACTGAGGACCAGTCATTCGAAATGACTTCTCCATGCATTTTATGCATTGGTAAAAGCACTATGATGAAAAGTGTGATATGTTTTCAGGTATCTCCTATACTAATAGAGCCACATGCTCACCCGGTTTGCCACATGATGTAGGCCTATGGACTGAACAAGAAACCACCAAAAATTTTAACCAGTCATCGTTCTCACAACACTGAGGACCAGTCATTCGAAATGACTTCTCCATGCATTTTATGCATTGGTAAAAGCACTATGATGAAAAGTGTGATATGTTTTCAGGTATCTCCTATACTAATAGAGCCACATGCTCACCGGTTTGCACATGATGTAGGCCTATGGACTGAACAAGAAACCACCAAAATTTTAACCAGTCATCGTTCTCACAACACTGAGGACCAGTCATTCGAAATGACTTCTCCATGCATTTTATGCATTGGTAAAAGCACTATGATGAAAAGTGTGATATGTATTCAGGTATCTCCGATACTAATAGAGCCACAGTGCTCATCCGGGTTAGCAATGTATGTAGGCCTATGGACTGAACAAGAAACCACCAAAAATTTTAAACCAGTTCATTCGTTCTCACAATCTCTGAGGGGACCAAGGGTTCATTCGATAATGGGACTTATCCATGCATTTTATGCATTTGGGAAAAAGCACTATGATGAAAAGTGTGATAGGTATCTCCTATACTAATAGAGCCACATGCTCACGGTTTGACCACATGATGTAGGCCTATGGACCTGAACAAGAAACCACCAAAAATTTTAACCAGTCATCGTTCTCACAACACTGAGGACCAGTCATTCGAAATGACTTCTCCATGCATTTTATGCATTGGTAAAAGCACTATGATGAAAAGTGTGATATGTTTTCAGGTATCTCCTATACTAATAGAGCCACATGCTCACCGGTTTGCCACATGATGTAGGCCTATGGACTGAGCAAGAAACCTCCAAAAATTTTAACCAGTCATCGTTCTCACAACACTGAGGACCAGTCATTCGAAATGACTTCTCCATGCATTTTATGCATTGGTAAAAGCACTATGATGAAAAGTGTGATATGTTTTCAGGTATCTCCTATACTAATAGAGCCACATGCTCACCGGTTTGCCACATGATGTAGGCCTATGGACTGAACAAGAAACCACCAAAAATTTTAACCAGTCATCGTTCTCACAACACTGAGGACCAGTCATTCGAAATGACTTCTCCATGCATTTTATGCATTGGTAAAAGCACTATGATGAAAAGTGTGATATGTTTTCAGGTATCTCCTATACTAATAGAGCCACATGCTCACCGGTTTGCCACATGATGTAGGCCTATGGACTGAACAAGAAACCACCAAAAATTTTAACCAGTCATCGTTCTCACAACACTGAGGACCAGTCATTCGAAATGACTTCTCCATGCATTTTATGCATTGGTAAAAGCACTATGATGAAAAGTGTGATATGTTTTCAGGTATCTCCTATACTAATAGAGCCACATGCTCACCGGTTTGCCACATGATGTAGGCCTATGGACTGAACAAGAAACCACCAAAAATTTTAACCAGTCATCGTTCTCACAACACTGAGGACCAGTCATTCGAAATGACTTCTCCATGCATTTTATGCATTGGTAAAAGCACTATGATGAAAAGTGTGATATGTTTTCAGGTATCTCCTATACTAATAGAGCCACATGCTCACCGGTTTGCCACATGATGTAGGCCTATGGACTGAACAAGAAACCACCAAAAATTTTAACCAGTCATCGTTCTCACAACACTGAGGACCAGTCATTCGAAATGACTTCTCCATGCATTTTATGCATTGGTAAAAGCACTATGATGAAAAGTGTGATATGTTTTCAGGTATCTCCTATACTAATAGAGCCACATGCTCACCGGTTTGCCACATGATGTAGGCCTATGGACTGAACAAGAAACCACCAAAAATTTTAACCAGTCATCGTTCTCACAACACTGAGGACCAGTCATTCGAAATGACTTCTCCATGCATTTTATGCATTGGTAAAAGCACTATGATGAAAAGTGTGATATGTTTTCAGGTATCTCCTATACTAATAGAGCCACATGCTCACCGGTTTGCCACATGATGTAGGCCTATGGACTGAACAAGAAACCACCAAAAATTTTAACCAGTCATCGTTCTCACAACACTGAGGACCAGTCATTCGAAATGACTTCTCCATGCATTTTATGCATTGGTAAAAGCACTATGATGAAAAGTGTGATATGTTTTCAGGTATCTCCTATACTAATAGAGCCACATGCTCACCGGTTTGCCACATGATGTAGGCCTATGGACTGAACAAGAAACCACCAAAAATTTTAACCAGTCATCGTTCTCACAACACTGAGGACCAGTCATTCGAAATGACTTCTCCATGCATTTTATGCATTGGTAAAAGCACTATGATGAAAAGTGTGATATGTTTTCAGGTATCTCCTATACTAATAGAGCCACATGCTCACCGGTTTGCCACATGATGTAGGCCTATGGACTGAACAAGAAACCACCAAAAATTTTAACCAGTCATCGTTCTCACAACACTGAGGACCAGTCATTCGAAATGACTTCTCCATGCATTTTATGCATTGGTAAAAGCACTATGATGAAAAGTGTGATATGTTTTCAGGTATCTCCTATACTAATAGAGCCACATGCTCACCGGTTTGCCACATGATGTAGGCCTATGGACTGAACAAGAAACCACCAAAAATTTTAACCAGTCATCGTTCTCACAACACTGAGGACCAGTCATTCGAAATGACTTCTCCATGCATTTTATGCATTGGTAAAAGCACTATGATGAAAAGTGTGATATGTTTTCAGGTATCTCCTATACTAATAGAGCCACATGCTCACCGGTTTGCCACATGATGTAGGCCTATGGACTGAACAAGAAACCACCAAAAATTTTAACCAGTCATCGTTCTCACAACACTGAGGACCAGTCATTCGAAATGACTTCTCCATGCATTTTATGCATTGGTAAAAGCACTATGATGAAAAGTGTGATATGTTTTCAGGTATCTCCTATACTAATAGAGCCACATGCTCACCGGTTTGCCACATGATGTAGGCCTATGGACTGAACAAGAAACCACCAAAAATTTTAACCAGTCATCGTTCTCACAACACTGAGGACCAGTCATTCGAAATGACTTCTCCATGCATTTTATGCATTGGTAAAAGCACTATGATGAAAAGTGTGATATGTTTTCAGGTATCTCCTATACTAATAGAGCCACATGCTCACCGGTTTGCCACATGATGTAGGCCTATGGACTGAACAAGAAACCACCAAAAATTTTAACCAGTCATCGTTCTCACAACACTGAGGACCAGTCATTCGAAATGACTTCTCCATGCATTTTATGCATTGGTAAAAGCACTATGATGAAAAGTGTGATATGTTTTCAGGTATCTCCTATACTAATAGAGCCACATGCTCACCGGTTTGCCACATGATGTAGGCCTATGGACTGAACAAGAAACCACCAAAAATTTTAACCAGTCATCGTTCTCACAACACTGAGGACCAGTCATTCGAAATGACTTCTCCATGCATTTTATGCATTGGTAAAAGCACTATGATGAAAAGTGTGATATGTTTTCAGGTATCTCCTATACTAATAGAGCCACATGCTCACCGGTTTGCCACATGATGTAGGCCTATGGACTGAACAAGAAACCACCAAAAATTTTAACCAGTCATCGTTCTCACAACACTGAGGACCAGTCATTCGAAATGACTTCTCCATGCATTTTATGCATTGGTAAAAGCACTATGATGAAAAGTGTGATATGTTTTCAGGTATCTCCTATACTAATAGAGCCACATGCTCACCGGTTTGCCACATGATGTAGGCCTATGGACTGAACAAGAAACCACCAAAAATTTTCACCAGTCATCGTTCTCACAACACTGAGGACCAGTCATCTCGAAATGACTTCTCCATGCATTTTATGCATTGGTAAAAGCACTATGATGAAAAGTGTGATATGTTTTCAGGTATCTCCTATACTAATAGAGCCACATGCTCACCGGTTTGCCACATGATGTAGGCCTATGGACTGAACAAGAAACCACCAAAAATTTTAACCAGTCATCGTTCTCACAACACTGAGGACCAGTCATTCGAAATGACTTCTCCATGCATTTTATGCATTGGTAAAAGCACTATGATGAAAAGTGTGATATGTTTTCAGGTATCTCCTATACTAATAGAGCCACATGCTCACCGGTTTGCCACATGATGTAGGCCTATGGACTGAACAAGAAACCACCAAAAATTTTAAC
>NW_027194407.1:0-111840 GCF_032444005.1 Ranitomeya imitator | reverse complement strand
AGGAGATACCTGAAAACATATCACACTTTTCATCATAGTGCTTTTACCAATGCATAAAATGCATGGAGAAGTCATTTCGAATGACTGGTCCTCAGTGTTGTGAGAACGATGACTGGTTAACCCCTTTACCCCCAAGGGTGGTTTGCACGTTAATGACCAGGCCAATTTTTACAATTCTGACCACTGTCCCTTTATGAGGTTATAACTCCGAAACGCTTCAACGGATCCTGGTGATTCTGACATTGTTTTCTCGTGACATATTGTACTTCATGATAGTGGTAAAATTTCTTTGATAGTACCTGCGTTTATTTGTGAAAAAAACGGAAATTTGGCGAAAATTTTGAAAATTTCGCAATTTTCAAACTTTGAATTTTTATGCAATTAAATCACAGAGATATGTCACACAAAATACTTAATAAGTAACATTTCCCACATGTCTCCTTTACATCAGCATAATTTTGGAACCAATTTTTTTTTTTGTTAGGGAGTTATAAGGGTTAAAAGTTGACCAGCAATTTCTCATTTTTACAACACCATTTTTTTTTAGGGACCACGTCTCATTTGAAGTCATTTTGAGGGGTCTATATGATAGAAAATGCCCAAGTGTGACACCATTCTAAAAACTGCACCCCTCAAGGTGCTCAAAACCACATTCAAGAAGTTTATTAACCCTTCAGGTGTTTAATAGGAATTTTTGGAATGTTTAAATAAAAATGAACATTTAACTTTTTTACACAAAAAATTTACTTCAGCTCCAATTTGTTTTATTTTACCAAGGGTAACAGGAGAAATTGGACCCAAAAAGTTGTTGTCCAATTTGTCCTGAGTACGCTGATACCCCATATGTGGCAGTAAACCACTGTTTGGGCACATGGGAGAGCTCGGAAGGGAAGGAGCGCTATTTGACTTTTCAATGCAAACTTGACAGGAATTGAGATGGGACGCCATGTTGCGTTTGGAGAGCCACTGATGTGCCTAAACATTGAAACCCCCCACAAGTGACACCATTTTGGAAAGTAGACCCCCTAAGGAACTTATCTGGATGTGTGGTGAGCACTTTGACCCACCAAGTGCTTCACAGAAGTTTATAATGCAGAACCGTAAAAATAAAAAATCATATTTTTTCACAAAAATTATATTTTTGCCCCCAATTTTTTATTTTTCCAAGGGTAAGAGAAGAAATTGGACCTCAAAAGTTGTTGTCCAATTTGTCCTGAGTACGCTGATACCCCATATGTGGCAGTAAACCACTGTTTGGGCGCATGGGAGAGCTCGGAAGGGAAGGAGCGCAGTTTGACTTTTCAATGCAAAATTGACAGAAATTGAGATGGGACGCCATGTTGCGTTTGGAGAGCCACTGATGTGCCTAAACATTGAAACCCCCCACAAGTGACACCATTTTGGAAAGTAGACCCCCTAAGGAACTTATCTGGATGTGTGGTGAGCACTTTGACCCACCAAGTGCTTCACAGAAGTTTATAATGCAGAACCGTAAAAATAAAAAATCATATTTTTTCACAAAAATTATATTTTTGCCCCCAATTTTTTATTTTTCCAAGGGTAAGAGAAGAAATTGGACCTCAAAAGTTGTTGTCCAATTTGTCCTGAGTACGCTGATACCCCATATGTGGCAGTAAACCACTGTTTGGGCGCATGGGAGAGCTCGGAAGGGAAGGAGCGCAGTTTGACTTTTCAATGCAAAATTGACAGAAATTGAGATGGGACGCCATGTTGCGTTTGGAGAGCCACTGATGTGCCTAAACATTGAAACCCCCCACAAGTGACACCATTTTGGAAAGTAGACCCCCTAAGGAACTTATCTAGAGGTGTGGTGAGCACTTTGACCCACCAAGTGCTTCACAGAAGTTTATAATGCAGAACCGTAAAAATAAAAAATCATATTTTTTCACAAAAATTATATTTTTGCCCCCAATTTTTTATTTTTCCAAGGGTAAGAGAAGAAATTGGACCTCAAAAGTTGTTGTCCAATTTGTCCCGAGTACGCTGATACCCCATATGTGGCAGTAAACCACTGTTTGGGCGCATGGGAGAGCTCGGAAGGGAAGGAGCGCCGTTTGACTTTTCAATGCAAAATTGACAGGAATTGAGATGGGACGCCATGTTGCGTTTGGAGAGCCACTGATGTGCCTAAACATTGAAACCCCCCACAAGTGACACCATTTTGGAAAGTAGACCCCCTAAGGAACTTATCTGGATGTGTGGTGAGCACTTTGACCCACCAAGGGCTTTACAGAAGTTTATAATGCAGAGCCATAAAAATAAAACAAAATTTTTTTCCCACAAAAATTATTTTTTAGCCCCCAGTTTTGTATTTTCCCTAGGGTAAGAGGAGAAATTGGACCACAAAAGTTGTTGTCCAATTTGTCCTGAGTACGCTGATACCCCATATGTGGGGGGGAACCACCGTTTGGGCGCATGGGAGGGTTCGGAAGGGAAGGAGCGCCATTTGGAATGCAGACTTAGATGGAATGGTCTGCAGGCGTCACATTGCGTTTGCAGAGCCCCTAATGTACCTAAACAGTAGAAACCCCCCACAAGTGACACCATTTTGGAAAGTAGACCCCCTAAGGAACTCATCTTGATGTGTTGTGAGAGCTTTGAACCCCCAAGTATTTCACTACAGTTTATAACGCAGAGCCATGCAAATAAAAAATATTTTTTTTTCCACAAAAATTATATTTTAGCCCCCAGTTTTGTATTTTTCCAAGGTTAGCAGGAGAAATTGGACCCTAAATGTTGTTGTCCAATTTGTCCTGAGTACGCTGATACCCGATATGTGGGGGGGAACCACCGTTTGGGCGCATGGGAGGGCTCGGAAGGGAAGGAGCATCATTTGGAATGCAGACTTAGATGGATTGGTCTGCAGGCGTCACATTGCGTTTGCAGAGCCCCTAATGTACCTAAACAGTAGAAACCCCCCACAAGTGACCCCATATTGGAAACTAGACCCCTCAATGAACTTATCTAGATGTGTTGTGAGAACTTTGAACCCCCAAGTGTTTCACTACAGTTTATAACGCAGAGCCGTGAAAATAAAAAATCTTTTTGTTTTCCCACAAAAATTATTTTTTAGCCCCCAGTTTTGTATTTTCCCAAGGGTAACAGGAGAAATTGGTCCACAAAAGTTGTTGTCCAATTTGTCCTGAGTACGCTGATACCCGATATGTGGGGGGGAACCACCGTTTGGGCGCATGGGAGGGCTCGGAAGGGAAGGAGCATCATTTGGAATGCAGACTTAGATGGATTGGTCTGCAGGCGTCACATTGCGTTTGCAGAGCCCCTAATGTACCTAAACAGTAGAAACCCCCCACAAGTGACCCCATATTGGAAACTAGACCCCTCAATGAACTTATCTAGATGTGTTGTGAGAACTTTGAACCCCCAAGTGTTTCACTACAGTTTATAACGCAGAGCCGTGAAAATAAAAAATCTTTTTGTTTTCCCACAAAAATTATTTTTTAGCCCCCAGTTTTGTATTTTCCCAAGGGTAACAGGAGAAATTGGTCCACAAAAGTTGTTGTCCAATTTGTCCTGAGTACGCTGATACCCCATATGTTGGGGTAAACCCCTGTTTGGGCACACAGGAGAGCTCGGAAGGGAAGGAGCACTGTTTTACTTTTTCAACGCAGAATTGGCTGGAATTGAGATCGGACGCCATGTCGTGTTTGGAGAGCCCCTGATGTGCCGAAACAGTGGAAACCCCCCAATTATAACTGAAACCCTAATCTAAACACACCCCTAACCCTAATTCCAACGGTAACCCTAACCACACCTCTAACCCTGACACACCCCTAACCCTAATCCCAACCCTATTCCCAACTGTAAATGTAATCTAAACCCTAACCCTAACTTTAGCCCCAACCCTAACTGTAGCCCCAACCCTAACCCTAACCCTAATCCTAGCCCTAACCCTAGCCCTAACCCTAACCCTAGCCCTAACCCTAGCCCTAACCCTAGCCCTAACCCTAGCCCTAACCCTAGCCCTAGCCCTAGCCCTAACCCTAGCCCTAACCCTAGCCCTAACCCTAGCCCTAACCCTAGCCCTAACCCTAACCCTAGCCCTAACCCTAGCCCTAACCCTAGCCCTAACCCTAGCCCTAGCCCTAACCCTAGCCCTAACCCTAGCCCTAATGGGAAAATGGAAATAAATACATTTTTTTTTATTTTTCCCTAACTAAGGGGGTGATGAAGGGGGGTTTGATTTACTTTTATAGCGAGTTTTTTAGCGGATTTTTATGATTGGCAGCCGTCACACACTGAAAGACCCTTTTTATTGCAAAAAATATTTTTTGCAATACCACATTTTGAGAGCTATAATTTTTCCATATTTTGGTCCACAGAGTCATGTGAGGTCTTGTTTTTTGCGGGACGAGTTGACGTTTTTATTGAAAACATTTTTGGGCACGTGACATTTTTTTATCGCTTTTTATTCCGATTTTTGTGAGGAAGAATGACCAAAAGCCAGCTATTCATGAATTTCTATTGGGGGAGGCGTTTATACCGTTCCGCGTTTGGTAAAATTGATAAATCAGTTTTATTCTTCGGGTCAGTACGATTACAGCGATACCTCATTTATATCATTTTTTTATGGTTTGGTGCTTTTATACGATAAAAACTATTTTACAGAAAAAATAATTATTTTTGCATCGCTTTATTCTCAGGACTATAACTTTTTTATTTTTTTGCTGATGATGCTGTATGGCGGCTCTTTTTTTGCGGGACAATATGACGCTTTCAGCGGTACCATGGTTATTTATATCTGTCCTTTTGATCGCGTGTTATTCCACTTTTTGTTCGGCGGTATGATAATAAAGCGTTTTTTGCCTCGTTTTTTTTTTTTTTTTCTTACGGTGCTTACTGAAGGGGTTAACTAGTGGGCCAGTTTTATAGGTCGGGCCGTTACGGACGCGGCGATACTAAATATGTGTACTTTTATTGTTTTTTTTTTTTTATTTAGATGAAGAAATGTATTTATGGGAATAATATTTTTTTTTTTTTTTCATTATTTTGGAATATTTTTTTTTATTTTTTTTACACATTTGGAAATTTTTTTTTTTACTTTTTTACTTTGTCCCAGGGGGGGACATCACAGATCAGTGATCTGACAGTTTGCACAGCACTCTGTCAGATCACTGATCTGATAGGAGTGCAGGCTGCTTCACAGTGCCTGCTCTGAGCAGGCTCTGTGAAGCCACCTCCCTCCCTGCAGGACCCGGATCCGCGGCCATCTTGGATCCGGGGCTCGAGCAGGGAGGGAGGTGAGGAGACCCTCGCAGCAACGCGATCACATCGCGTTGCTGCGGGGGGCTCAGGGAAGCCCGCAGGGAGCCCCCTCCCTGCGCGGTGCTTCCCTGTACCGCCGGCACATCGCGATCATCTTTGATCGCGGTGTGCCAGGGGTTAATGTGCCGGGGGCGGTCCGTGACCGCTCCTGGCACATAGTGCCGGATGTCAGCTGCGATAAGCAGCTGACACCCGGCCGCGATCGGCCGCGCTCCCCCCGTGAGCGCGGCCGATCGGCTATGACGTACTATCCCGTCCAGGGTCAGATAAGCCCAGGGCACCTCGACGGGATAGTACGTCTAAGGTCACAGAGGGGTTAAAATTTTTGGTGGTTTCTTGTTCAGTACATAGGCCTACATCATGTGGCAAACCGGTGAGCATGTGGCTCTATTAGTATAGGAGATACCTGAAAACATATCACACTTTTCATCATAGTGCTTTTACCAATGCATAAAATGCATGGAGAAGTCATTTCGAATGACTGGTCCTCAGTGTTGTGAGAACGATGACTGGTTAAAATTTTTGGTGGTTTCTTGTTCAGTCCATAGGCCTACATCATGTGGCAAACCGGTGAGCATGTGGCTCTATTATTAGTATAGGAGATACCTGAAAACATATCACACTTTTCATCATAGTGCTTTTACCAATGCATAAAATGCATGGAGAAGTCATTTCGAATGACTGGTCCTCAGTGTTGTGAGAACGATGACTGGTTAGAATTTTTGGTGGTTTCTTGTTCAGTCCATAGGCCTACATCATGTGGCAAACCGGTGAGCATGTGGCTCTATTAGTATAGGAGATACCTGAAAACATATCACACTTTTCATCATAATGCTTTTACCAATGCATAAAATGCATGGAGAAGTCATTTCGAATGACTGGTCCTCAGTGTTGTGAGAACGATGACTGGTTAAAATTTTTGGTGGTTTCTTGTTCAGTCCATAGGCCTACATCATGTGGCAAACCGGTGAGCATGTGGCTCTATTAGTATAGGAGATACCTGAAAACATATCACACTTTTCATCATAGTGCTTTTACCAATGCATAAAATGCATGGAGAAGTCATTTCGAATGACTGGTCCTCAGTGTTGTGAGAACGATGACTGGTTAAAATTTTTGGTGGTTTCTTGTTCAGTCCATTAGCCTACATCATGTGGCAAACCGGTGAGCATGTGGCTCTATTAGTATAGGAGATACCTGAAAACATATCACACTTTTCATCATAGTGCTTTTACCAATGCATAAAATGCATGGAGAAGTCATTTCGAATGACTGGTCCTCAGTGTTGTGAGAACGATGACTGGTTAAAATTTTTGGTGGTTTCTTGTTCAGTCCATAGGCCTACATCATGTGGCAAACCGGTGAGCATGTGGCTCTATTAGTATAGGAGATACCTGAAAACATATCACACTTTTCATCATAGTGCTTTTACCAATGCATAAAATGCATGGAGAAGTCATTTCGAATGACTGGTCCTCAGTGTTGTGAGAACGATGACTGGTTAAAATTTTTGGTGGTTTCTTGTTCAGTCCATAGGCCTACATCATGTGGCAAACCGGTGAGCATGTGGCTCTATTAGTATAGGAGATACCTGAAAATATATCACACTTTTCATCATAGTGCTTTTACCAATGCATAAAATGACTGGAGAAGTCATTTCGAATGACTGGTCCTCAGTGTTGTGAGAACGATGACTGGTTAAAATTTTTGGTGGTTTCTTGTTCAGTCCATAGGCCTACATCATGTGGCAAACCGGTGAGCATGTGGCTCTATTAGTATAGGAGATACCTGAAAACATATCACACTTTTCATCATAGTGCTTTTACCAATGCATAAAATGCATGGAGAAGTCATTTCGAATGACTGGTCCTCAGTGTTGTGAGAACGATGACTGGTTAAAATTTTTGGTGGTTTCTTGTTCAGTCCATAGGCCTACATCATGTGGCAAACCGGTGAGCATGTGGCTCTATTAGTATAGGAGATACCTGAAAACATATCACACTTTTCATCATAGTGCTTTTACCAATGCATAAAACGCCTGGAGAAGTCATTTCGAATGACTGGTCCTCAGTGTTGTGAGAACGATGACTGGTTAAAATTTTTGGTGGTTTCTTGTTCAGTCCATAGGCCTACATCATGTGGCAAACCGGTGAGCATGTGGCTCTATTAGTATAGGAGATACCTGAAAACATATCACACTTTTCATCATAGTGCTTTTACCAATGCATAAAATGCATGGAGAAGTCATTTCGAATGACTGGTCCTCAGTGTTGTGAGAACGATGACTGGTTAAAATTTTTGGTGGTTTCTTGTTCAGTCCATAGGCCTACATCATGTGGCAAACCGGTGAGCATGTGGCTCTATTAGTATAGGAGATACCTGAAAATATATCACACTTTTCATCATAGTGCTTTTACCAATGCATAAAATGACTGGAGAAGTCATTTCGAATGACTGGTCCTCAGTGTTGTGAGAACGATGACTGGTTAAAATTTTTGGTGGTTTCTTGTTCAGTCCATAGGCCTACATCATGTGGCAAACCGGTGAGCATGTGGCTCTATTAGTATAGGAGATACCTGAAAACATATCACACTTTTCATCATAGTGCTTTTACCAATGCATAAAATGCATGGAGAAGTCATTTCGAATGACTGGTCCTCAGTGTTGTGAGAACGATGACTGGTTAAAATTTTTGGTGGTTTCTTGTTCAGTCCATAGGCCTACATCATGTGGCAAACCGGTGAGCATGTGGCTCTATTAGTATAGGAGATACCTGAAAACATATCACACTTTTCATCATAGTGCTTTTACCAATGCATAAAATGCATGGAGAAGTCATTTCGAATGACTGGTCCTCAGTGTTGTGAGAACGATGACTGGTTAAAATTTTTGGTGGTTTCTTGTTCAGTCCATAGGCCTACATCATGTGGCAAACCGGTGAGCATGTGGCTCTATTAGTATAGGAGATACCTGAAAACATATCACACTTTTCATCATAGTGCTTTTACCAATGCATAAAATGCATGGAGAAGTCATTTCGAATGACTGGTCCTCAGTGTTGTGAGAACGATGACTGGTTAAAATTTTTGGTGGTTTCTTGTTCAGTCCATAGGCCTACATCATGTGGCAAACCGGTGAGCATGTGGCTCTATTAGTATAGGAGATACCTGAAAACATATCACACTTTTCATCATAGTGCTTTTACCAATGCATAAAATGCATGGAGAAGTCATTTCGAATGACTGGTCCTCAGTGTTGTGAGAACGATGACTGGTTAAAATTTTTGGTGGTTTCTTGTTCAGTCCATAGGCCTACATCATGTGGCAAACCGGTGAGCATGTGGCTCTATTAGTATAGGAGATACCTGAAAACATATCACACTTTTCATCATAGTGCTTTTACCAATGCATAAAATGCATGGAGAAGTCATTTCGAATGACTGGTCCTCAGTGTTGTGAGAACGATGACTGGTTAAAATTTTTGGTGGTTTCTTGTTCAGTCCATAGGCCTACATCATGTGGCAAACCGGTGAGCATGTGGCTCTATTAGTATAGGAGATACCTGAAAACATATCACACTTTTCATCATAGTGCTTTTACCAATGCATAAAATGCATGGAGAAGTCATTTCGAATGACTGGTCCTCAGTGTTGTGAGAACGATGACTGGTTAAAATTTTTGGTGGTTTCTTGTTCAGTCCATAGGCCTACATCATGTGGTAAACCGGTGAGCATGTGGCTCTATTAGTATAGGAGATACCTGAAAACATATCACACTTTTCATCATAGTGCTTTTACCAATGCATAAAATGCATGGAGAAGTCATTTCGAATGACTGGTCCTCAGTGTTGTGAGAACGATGACTGGTTAAAATTTTTGGTGGTTTCTTGTTCAGTCCATAGGCCTACATCATGTGGCAAACCGGTGAGCATGTGGCTCTATTAGTATAGGAGATACCTGAAAACATATCACACTTTTCATCATAGTGCTTTTACCAATGCATAAAATGCATGGAGAAGTCATTTCGAATGACTGGTCCTCAGTGTTGTGAGAACGATGACTGGTTAAAATTTTTGGTGGTTTCTTGTTCAGTCCATAGGCCTACATCATGTGGCAAACCGGTGAGCATGTGGCTCTATTAGTATAGGAGATACCTGAAAACATATCACACTTTTCATCATAGTGCTTTTACCAATGCATAAAACGCCTGGAGAAGTCATTTCGAATGACTGGTCCTCAGTGTTGTGAGAACGATGACTGGTTAAAATTTTTGGTGGTTTCTTGTTCAGTCCATAGGCCTACATCATGTGGCAAACCGGTGAGCATGTGGCTCTATTAGTATAGGAGATACCTGAAAACATATCACACTTTTCATCATAGTGCTTTTACCAATGCATAAAATGCATGGAGAAGTCATTTCGAATGACTGGTCCTCAGTGTTGTGAGAACGATGACTGGTTAAAATTTTTGGTGGTTTCTTGTTCAGTCCATAGGCCTACATCATGTGGCAAACCGGTGAGCATGTGGCTCTATTAGTATAGGAGATACCTGAAAACATATCACACTTTTCATCATAGTGCTTTTACCAATGCATAAAATGCATGGAGAAGTCATTTCGAATGACTGGTCCTCAGTGTTGTGAGAACGATGACTGGTTAAAATTTTTGGTGGTTTCTTGTTCAGTCCATAGGCCTACATCATGTGGCAAACCGGTGAGCATGTGGCTCTATTAGTATAGGAGATACCTGAAAATATATCACACTTTTCATCATAGTGCTTTTACCAATGCATAAAATGACTGGAGAAGTCATTTCGAATGACTGGTCCTCAGTGTTGTGAGAACGATGACTGGTTAAAATTTTTGGTGGTTTCTTGTTCAGTCCATAGGCCTACATCATGTGGCAAACCGGTGAGCATGTGGCTCTATTAGTATAGGAGATACCTGAAAACATATCACACTTTTCATCATAGTGCTTTTACCAATGCATAAAATGCATGGAGAAGTCATTTCGAATGACTGGTCCTCAGTGTTGTGAGAACGATGACTGGTTAAAATTTTTGGTGGTTTCTTGTTCAGTCCATAGGCCTACATCATGTGGCAAACCGGTGAGCATGTGGCTCTATTAGTATAGGAGATACCTGAAAACATATCACACTTTTCATCATAGTGCTTTTACCAATGCATAAAATGCATGGAGAAGTCATTTCGAATGACTGGTCCTCAGTGTTGTGAGAACGATGACTGGTTAAAATTTTTGGTGGTTTCTTGTTCAGTCCATAGGCCTACATCATGTGGCAAACCGGTGAGCATGTGGCTCTATTAGTATAGGAGATACCTGAAAACATATCACACTTTTCATCATAGTGCTTTTACCAATGCATAAAATGCATGGAGAAGTCATTTCGAATGACTGGTCCTCAGTGTTGTGAGAACGATGACTGGTTAAAATTTTTGGTGGTATCTTGTTCAGTCCATAGGCCTACATCATGTGGCAAACCGGTGAGCATGTGGCTCTATTAGTATAGGAGATACCTGAAAACATATCACACTTTTCATCATAGTGCTTTTACCAATGCATAAAATGCATGGAGAAGTCATTTCGAATGACTGGTCCTCAGTGTTGTGAGAACGATGACTGGTTAAAATTTTTGGTGGTTTCTTGTTCAGTCCATAGGCCTACATCATGTGGCAAACCGGTGAGCATGTGGCTCTATTAGTATAGGAGATACCTGAAAACATATCACACTTTTCATCATAGTGCTTTTACCAATGCATAAAATGCATGGAGAAGTCATTTCGAATGACTGGTCCTCAGTGTTGTGAGAACGATGACTGGTTAAAATTTTTGGTGGTTTCTTGTTCAGTCCATAGGCCTACATCATGTGGCAAACCGGTGAGCATGTGGCTCTATTAGTATAGGAGATACCTGAAAACATATCACACTTTTCATCATAGTGCTTTTACCAATGCATAAAATGCATGGAGAAGTCATTTCGAATGACTGGTCCTCAGTGTTGTGAGAACGATGACTGGTTAAAATTTTTGGTGGTTTCTTGTTCAGTCCATAGGCCTACATCATGTGGTAAACCGGTGAGCATGTGGCTCTATTAGTATAGGAGATACCTGAAAACATATCACACTTTTCATCATAGTGCTTTTACCAATGCATAAAATGCATGGAGAAGTCATTTCGAATGACTGGTCCTCAGTGTTGTGAGAACGATGACTGGTTAAAATTTTTGGTGGTTTCTTGTTCAGTCCATAGGCCTACATCATGTGGCAAACCGGTGAGCATGTGGCTCTATTAGTATAGGAGATACCTGAAAACATATCACACTTTTCATCATAGTGCTTTTACCAATGCATAAAATGCATGGAGAAGTCATTTCGAATGACTGGTCCTCAGTGTTGTGAGAACGATGACTGGTTAAAATTTTTGGTGGTTTCTTGTTCAGTCCATAGGCCTACATCATGTGGCAAACCGGTGAGCATGTGGCTCTATTAGTATAGGAGATACCTGAAAACATATCACACTTTTCATCATAGTGCTTTTACCAATGCATAAAACGCCTGGAGAAGTCATTTCGAATGACTGGTCCTCAGTGTTGTGAGAACGATGACTGGTTCAAATTTTTGGTGGTTTCTTGTTCAGTCCATAGGCCTACATCATGTGGCAAACCGGTGAGCATGTGGCTCTATTAGTATAGGAGATACCTGAAAACATATCACACTTTTCATCATAGTGCTTTTACCAATGCATAAAATGCATGGAGAAGTCATTTCGAATGACTGGTCCTCAGTGTTGTGAGAACGATGACTGGTTAAAATTTTTGGTGGTTTCTTGTTCAGTCCATAGGCCTACATCATGTGGCAAACCGGTGAGCATGTGGCTCTATTAGTATAGGAGATACCTGAAAACATATCACACTTTTCATCATAGTGCTTTTACCAATGCATAAAATGCATGGAGAAGTCATTTCGAATGACTGGTCCTCAGTGTTGTGAGAACGATGACTGGTTAAAATTTTTGGTGGTTTCTTGTTCAGTCCATAGGCCTACATCATGTGGCAAACCGGTGAGCATGTGGCTCTATTAGTATAGGAGATACCTGAAAACATATCACACTTTTCATCATAGTGCTTTTACCAATGCATAAAATGCATGGAGAAGTCATTTCGAATGACTGGTCCTCAGTGTTGTGAGAACGATGACTGGTTAAAGTTTTTGGTGGTTTCTTGTTCAGTCCATAGGCCTACATTATGTGGCAAACCGGTGAGCATGTGGCTCTATTAGTATAGGAGATACCTGAAAACATATCACACTTTTCATCATAATGCTTTTACCAATGCATAAAATGCATGGAGAAGTCATTTCGAATGACTGGTCCTCAGTGTTGTGAGAACGATGACTGGTTAAAATTTTTGGTGGTTTCTTGTTCAGTCCATAGGCCTACATCATGTGGCAAACCGGTGAGCATGTGGCTCTATTAGTATAGGAGATACCTGAAAACATATCACACTTTTCATCATAGTGCTTTTACCAATGCATAAAATGCATGGAGAAGTCATTTCGAATGACTGGTCCTCAGTGTTGTGAGAACGATGACTGGTTAAAATTTTTGGTGGTTTCTTGTTCAGTCCATAGGCCTACATCATGTGGCAAACCGGTGAGCATGTGGCTCTATTAGTATAGGAGATACCTGAAAACATATCACACTTTTCATCATAGTGCTTTTACCAATGCATAAAATGCATGGAGAAGTCATTTCGAATGACTGGTCCTCAGTGTTGTGAGAACGATGACTGGTTAAAATTTTTGGTGGTTTCTTGTTCAGTCCATAGGCCTACATCATGTGGCAAACCGGTGAGCATGTGGCTCTATTAGTATAGGAGATACCTGAAAACATATCACACTTTTCATCATAGTGCTTTTACCAATGCATAAAATGCATGGAGAAGTCATTTCGAATGACTGGTCCTCAGTGTTGTGAGAACGATGACTGGTTAAAGTTTTTGGTGGTTTCTTGTTCAGTCCATAGGCCTACATTATGTGGCAAACCGGTGAGCATGTGGCTCTATTAGTATAGGAGATACCTGAAAACATATCACACTTTTCATCATAATGCTTTTACCAATGCATAAAATGCATGGAGAAGTCATTTCGAATGACTGGTCCTCAGTGTTGTGAGAACGATGACTGGTTAAAATTTTTGGTGGTTTCTTGTTCAGTCCATAGGCCTACATCATGTGGCAAACCGGTGAGCATGTGGCTCTATTAGTATAGGAGATACCTGAAAACATATCACACTTTTCATCATAGTGCTTTTACCAATGCATAAAATGCATGGAGAAGTCATTTCGAATGACTGGTCCTCAGTGTTGTGAGAACGATGACTGGTTAAAATTTTTGGTGGTTTCTTGTTCAGTCCATAGGCCTACATCATGTGGCAAACCGGTGAGCATGTGGCTCTATTAGTATAGGAGATACCTGAAAACATATCACACTTTTCATCATAGTGCTTTTACCAATGCATAAAATGCATGGAGAAGTCATTTCGAATGACTGGTCCTCAGTGTTGTGAGAACGATGACTGGTTAAAATTTTTGGTGGTTTCTTGTTCAGTCCATAGGCCTACATCATGTGGCAAACCGGTGAGCATGTGGCTCTATTAGTATAGGAGATACCTGAAAACATATCACACTTTTCATCATAGTGCTTTTACCAATGCATAAAATGCATGGAGAAGTCATTTCGAATGACTGGTCCTCAGTGTTGTGAGAACGATGACTGGTTAAAATTTTTGGTGGTTTCTTGTTCAGTCCATAGGCCTACATCATGTGGCAAACCGGTGAGCATGTGGCTCTATTAGTATAGGAGATACCTGAAAATATATCACACTTTTCATCATAGTGCTTTTACCAATGCATAAAATGACTGGAGAAGTCATTTCGAATGACTGGTCCTCAGTGTTGTGAGAACGATGACTGGTTAAAATTTTTGGTGGTTTCTTGTTCAGTCCATAGGCCTACATCATGTGGCAAACCGGTGAGCATGTGGCTCTATTAGTATAGGAGATACCTGAAAACATATCACACTCTTCATCATAGTGCTTTTACCAATGCATAAAATGCATGGAGAAGTCATTTCGAATGACTGGTCCTCAGTGTTGTGAGAACGATGACTGGTTAAAATTTTTGGTGGTTTCTTGTTCAGTCCATAGGCCTACATCATGTGGCAAACCGGTGAGCATGTGGCTCTATTAGTATAGGAGATACCTGAAAACATATCACACTTTTCATCATAGTGCTTTTACCAATGCATAAAATGCATGGAGAAGTCATTTCGAATGACTGGTCCTCAGTGTTGTGAGAACGATGACTGGTTAAAATTTTTGGTGGTTTCTTGTTCAGTCCATAGGCCTACATCATGTGGCAAACCGGTGAGCATGTGGCTCTATTAGTATAGGAGATACCTGAAAACATATCACACTTTTCATCATAGTGCTTTTACCAATGCATAAAATGCATGGAGAAGTCATTTCGAATGACTGGTCCTCAGTGTTGTGAGAACGATGACTGGTTAAAATTTTTGGTGGTTTCTTGTTCAGTCCATAGGCCTACATCATGTGGCAAACCGGTGAGCATGTGGCTCTATTAGTATAGGAGATACCTGAAAACATATCACACTTTTCATCATAGTGCTTTTACCAATGCATAAAATGCATGGAGAAGTCATTTCGAATGACTGGTCCTCAGTGTTGTGAGAACGATGACTGGTTAAAATTTTTGGTGGTTTCTTGTTCAGTCCATAGGCCTACATCATGTGGCAAACCGGTGAGCATGTGGCTCTATTAGTATAGGAGATACCTGAAAACATATCACACTTTTCATCATAGTGCTTTTACCAATGCATAAAATGCATGGAGAAGTCATTTCGAATGACTGGTCCTCAGTGTTGTGAGAACGATGACTGGTTAAAATTTTTGGTGGTTTCTTGTTCAGTCCATAGGCCTACATCATGTGGCAAACCGGTGAGCATGTGGCTCTATTAGTATAGGAGATACCTGAAAACATATCACACTTTTCATCATAGTGCTTTTACCAATGCATAAAATGCATGGAGAAGTCATTTCGAATGACTGGTCCTCAGTGTTGTGAGAACGATGACTGGTTAAAATTTTTGGTGGTTTCTTGTTCAGTCCATAGGCCTACATCATGTGGCAAACCGGTGAGCATGTGGCTCTATTAGTATAGGAGATACCTGAAAACATATCACACTTTTCATCATAGTGCTTTTACCAATGCATAAAATGCATGGAGAAGTCATTTCGAATGACTGGTCCTCAGTGTTGTGAGAACGATGACTGGTTAAAATTTTTGGTGGTTTCTTGTTCAGTCCATAGGCCTACATCATGTGGCAAATCGGTGAGCATGTGGCTCTATTAGTATAGGAGATACCTGAAAACATATCACACTTTTCATCATAGTGCTTTTACCAATGCATAAAATGCATGGAGAAGTCATTTCGAATGACTGGTCCTCAGTGTTGTGAGAACGATGACTGGTTAAAATTTTTGGTGGTTTCTTGTTCAGTCCATAGGCCTACATCATGTGGCAAACCGGTGAGCATGTGGCTCTATTAGTATAGGAGATACCTGAAAATATATCACACTTTTCATCATAGTGCTTTTACCAATGCATAAAATGACTGGAGAAGTCATTTCGAATGACTGGTCCTCAGTGTTGTGAGAACGATGACTGGTTAAAATTTTTGGTGGTTTCTTGTTCAGTCCATAGGCCTACATCATGTGGCAAACCGGTGAGCATGTGGCTCTATTAGTATAGGAGATACCTGAAAACATATCACACTCTTCATCATAGTGCTTTTACCAATGCATAAAATGCATGGAGAAGTCATTTCGAATGACTGGTCCTCAGTGTTGTGAGAACGATGACTGGTTAAAATTTTTGGTGGTTTCTTGTTCAGTCCATAGGCCTACATCATGTGGCAAACCGGTGAGCATGTGGCTCTATTAGTATAGGAGATACCTGAAAACATATCACACTTTTCATCATAGTGCTTTTACCAATGCATAAAATGCATGGAGAAGTCATTTCGAATGACTGGTCCTCAGTGTTGTGAGAACGATGACTGGTTAAAATTTTTGGTGGTTTCTTGTTCAGTCCATAGGCCTACATCATGTGGCAAACCGGTGAGCATGTGGCTCTATTAGTATAGGAGATACCTGAAAACATATCACACTTTTCATCATAGTGCTTTTACCAATGCATAAAATGCATGGAGAAGTCATTTCGAATGACTGGTCCTCAGTGTTGTGAGAACGATGACTGGTTAAAATTTTTGGTGGTTTCTTGTTCAGTCCATAGGCCTACATCATGTGGCAAACCGGTGAGCATGTGGCTCTATTAGTATAGGAGATACCTGAAAACATATCACACTTTTCATCATAGTGCTTTTACCAATGCATAAAATGCATGGAGAAGTCATTTCGAATGACTGGTCCTCAGTGTTGTGAGAACGATGACTGGTTAAAATTTTTGGTGGTTTCTTGTTCAGTCCATAGGCCTACATCATGTGGCAAACCGGTGAGCATGTGGCTCTATTAGTATAGGAGATACCTGAAAACATATCACACTTTTCATCATAGTGCTTTTACCAATGCATAAAATGCATGGAGAAGTCATTTCGAATGACTGGTCCTCAGTGTTGTGAGAACGATGACTGGTTAAAATTTTTGGTGGTTTCTTGTTCAGTCCATAGGCCTACATCATGTGGCAAACCGGTGAGCATGTGGCTCTATTAGTATAGGAGATACCTGAAAACATATCACACTTTTCATCATAGTGCTTTTACCAATGCATAAAATGCATGGAGAAGTCATTTCGAATGACTGGTCCTCAGTGTTGTGAGAACGATGACTGGTTAAAATTTTTGGTGGTTTCTTGTTCAGTCCATAGGCCTACATCATGTGGCAAACCGGTGAGCATGTGGCTCTATTAGTATAGGAGATACCTGAAAACATATCACACTTTTCATCATAGTGCTTTTACCAATGCATAAAATGCATGGAGAAGTCATTTCGAATGACTGGTCCTCAGTGTTGTGAGAACGATGACTGGTTAAAATTTTTGGTGGTTTCTTGTTCAGTCCATAGGCCTACATCATGTGGCAAACCGGTGAGCATGTGGCTCTATTAGTATAGGAGATACCTGAAAACATATCACACTTTTCATCATAGTGCTTTTACCAATGCATAAAATGCATGGAGAAGTCATTTCGAATGACTGGTCCTCAGTGTTGTGAGAACGATGACTGGTTAAAATTTTTGGTGGTTTCTTGTTCAGTCCATAGGCCTACATCATGTGGCAAACCGGTGAGCATGTGGCTCTATTAGTATAGGTGATACCTGAAAACATATCACACTTTTCATCATAGTGCTTTTACCAATGCATAAAATGCATGGAGAAGTCATTTCGAATGACTGGTCCTCAGTGTTGTGAGAACGATGACTGGTTAAAATTTTTGGTGGTTTCTTGTTCAGTCCATAGGCCTACATCATGTGGCAAACCAGTGAGCATGTGGCTCTATTAGTATAGGAGATACCTGAAAACATATCACACTTTTCATCATAGTGCTTTTACCAATGCATAAAATGCATGGAGAAGTCATTTCGCATGACTGGTCCTCAGTGTTGTGAGAACGATGACTGGTTAAAATTTTTGGTGGTTTCTTGTTCAGTCCATTAGCCTACATCATGTGGCAAACCGGTGAGCATGTGGCTCTATTAGTATAGGAGATACCTGAAAACATATCACACTTTTCATCATAGTGCTTTTACCAATGCATAAAATGCATGGAGAAGTCATTTCGAATGACTGGTCCTCAGTGTTGTGAGAACGATGACTGGTTAAAATTTTTGGTGGTTTCTTGTTCAGTCCATAGGCCTACATCATGTTGCAAACCGGTGAGCATGTGGCTCTATTTGTATAGGAGATACCTGAAAACATATCACACTTTTCATCATAGAGCTTTTACCAATGCATAAAATGCATGGAGAAGTCATTTCGAATGACTGGTCCTCAGTGTTGTGAGAACGATGACTGGTTAAAATTTTTGGTGGTTTCTTGTTCAGTCCATTAGCCTACATCATGTGGCAAACCGGTGAGCATGTGGCTCTATTAGTATAGGAGATACCTGAAAACATATCACACTTTTCATCATAGTGCTTTTACCAATGCATAAAATGCATGGAGAAGTCATTTCGAATGACTGGTCCTCAGTGTTGTGAGAACGATGACTGGTTAAAATTTTTGGTGGTTTCTTGTTCAGTCCATAGGCCTACATCATGTGGCAAACCGGTGAGCATGTGGCTCTATTAGTATAGGAGATACCTGAAAACATATCACACTTTTCATCATAGTGCTTTTACCAATGCATAAAATGCATGGAGAAGTCATTTCGAATGACTGGTCCTCAGTGTTGTGAGAACGATGACTGGTTAAAATTTTTGGTGGTTTCTTGTTCAGTCCATAGGCCTACATCATGTGGCAAACCGGTGAGCATGTGGCTCTATTAGTATAGGAGATACCTGAAAATATATCACACATTTCATCATAGTGCTTTTACCAATGCATAAAATGACTGGAGAAGTCATTTCGAATGACTGGTCCTCAGTGTTGTGAGAACGATGACTGGTTAAAATTTTTGGTGGTTTCTTGTTCAGTCCATAGGCCTACATCATGTGGCAAACCGGTGAGCATGTGGCTCTATTAGTATAGGAGATACCTGAAAACATATCACACTTTTCATCATAGTGCTTTTACCAATGCATAAAATGCATGGAGAAGTCATTTCGAATGACTGGTCCTCAGTGTTGTGAGAACGATGACTGCTTAAAATTTTTGGTGGTTTCTTGTTCAGTCCATAGGCCTACATCATGTGGCAAACCGGTGAGCATGTGGCTCTATTAGTATAGGAGATACCTGAAAACATATCACACTTTTCATCATAGTGCTTTTACCAATGCATAAAATGCATGGAGAAGTCATTTCGAATGACTGGTCCTCAGTGTTGTGAGAACGATGACTGGTTAAAATTTTTGGTGGTTTCTTGTTCAGTCCATAGGCCTACATCATGTGGCAAACAGGTGAGCATATCTCCTATACTAATAGAGCCACATGCTCACCGGTTTGCCACATGATGTAGGCCTATGGACTGAACAAGAAACCACCAAAAATTTTAACCAGTCATCGTTCTCACAACACTGAGGACCAGTCATTCGAAATGACTTCTCCATGCATTTTATGCATTGGTAAAAGCACTATGATTGAAAAGTGTGATAAGTTTTCAGGTATCTCCTATACTAACAGAGCCACATGCTCACCGGTTTGCCACATGATGTAGGCCTATGGACTGAACAAGAAACCACCAAAAATTTTAACCAGTCATCGTTCTCACAACACTGAGGACCAGTCATTCGAAATGACTTCTCCATGCATTTTATGCATTGGTAAAAGCACTATGATGAAAAGTGTGATATGTTTTCAGGTATCTCCTATACTAATAGAGCCACATGCTCACCGGTTTGCCACATGATGTAGGCCTATGGACTGAACAAGAAACCACCAAAAATTTTAACCAGTCATCGTTCTCACAACACTGAGGACCAGTCATTCGAAATGACTTCTCCATGCATTTTATGCATTGGTAAAAGCACTATGATGAAAAGTGTGATATGTTTTCAGGTATCTCCTATACTAATAGAGCCACATGCTCACCGGTTTGCCACATGATGTAGGCCTATGGACTGAACAAGAAACCATCAAAAATTTTAACCAGTCATCGTTCTCACAACACTGAGGACCAGTCATTCGAAATGACTTCTCCATGCATTTTATGCATTGGTAAAAGCACTATGATGAAAAGTGTGATATGTTTTCAGGTATCTCCTATACTAATAGAGCCACATGCTCACCGCTTTGCCACATGATGTAGGCCTATGGACTGAACAAGAAACCACCAAAAATTTTAACCAGTCATCGTTCTCACAACACTGAGGACCAGCCATTCGAAATGACTTCTCCATGCATTTTATGCATTGGTAAAAGCACTATGATGAAAAGTGTGATATGTTTTCAGGTATCTCCTATACTAATAGAGCCACATGCTCACCGGTTTGCCACATGATGTAGGCCTATGGACTGAACAAGAAACCACCAAAAATTTTAACCAGTCATCGTTCTCACAACACTGAGGACCAGTCATTCGAAATGACTTCTCCATGCATTTTATGCATTGGTAAAAGCACTATGATGAAAAGTGTGATATGTTTTCAGGTATCTCCTATACTAATAGAGCCACATGCTCACCGGTTTGCCACATGATGTAGGCCTATGGACTGAACAAGAAACCATCAAAAATTTTAACCAGTCATCGTTCTCACAACACTGAGGACCAGTCATTTGAAATGACTTCTCCATGCATTTTATGCATTGGCAAAAGCACTATGATGAAAAGTGTGATATGTTTTCAGGTATCTCCTATACTAATAGAGCCACATGCTCACCGGTTTGCCACATGATGTAGGCCTATGGACTGAACAAGAAACCACCAAAAATTTTAACCAGTCATCGTTCTCACAACACTGAGGACCAGTCATTCGAAATGACTTCTCCATGCATTTTATGCATTGGTAAAAGCACTATGATGAAAAGTGTGATATGTTTTCAGGTATCTCCTATACTAATAGAGCCACATGCTCACCGGTTTGCCACATGATGTAGGCCTATGGACTGAACAAGAAACCACCAAAAATTTTAACCAGTCATCGTTCTCACAACACTGAGGACCAGTCATTCGAAATGACTTCTCCATGCATTTTATGCATTGGTAAAAGCACTATGATGAAAAGTGTGATATGTTTTCAGGTATCTCCTATACTGATAGAGCCACATGCTCACCGGTTTGCCACATGATGTAGGCCTATGGACTGAACAAGAAACCACCAAAAATTTTAACCAGTCATCGTTCTCACAACACTGAGGACCAGTCATTCGAAATGACTTCTCCATGCATTTTATGCATTGGTAAAAGCACTATGATGAAAAGTGTGATATGTTTTCAGGTATCTCCTATACTAATAGAGCCACATGCTCACCGGTTTGCCACATGATGTAGGCCTATGGACTGAACAAGAAACCACCAAAAATTTTAACCAGTCATCGTTCTCACAACACTGAGGACCAGTCATTCGAAATGACTTCTCCATGCATTTTATGCATTGGTAAAAGCACTATGATGAAAAGTGTGATATGTTTTCAGGTATCTCCTATACTAATAGAGCCACATGCTCACCGGTTTGCCACATGATGTAGGCCTATGGACTGAACAAGAAACCACCAAAAATTTTAACCAGTCATCGTTCTCACAACACTGAGGACCAGTCATTCGAAATGACTTCTCCATGCATTTTATGCATTGGTAAAAGCACTATGATGAAAAGTGTGATATGTTTTCAGGTATCTCCTATACTAATAGAGCCACATGCTCACCGGTTTGCCACATGATGTAGGCCTATGGACTGAACAAGAAACCACCAAAAATTTTAACCAGTCATCGTTCTCACAACACTGAGGACCAGTCATTCGAAATGACTTCTCCATGCATTTTATGCATTGGTAAAAGCACTATGATGAAAAGTGTGATATGTTTTCAGGTATCTCCTATACTGATAGCGCCACATGCTCACCGGTTTGCCACATGATGTAGGCCTATGGACTGAACAAGAAACCACCAAAAATTTTAACCAGTCATCGTTCTCACAACACTGAGGACCAGTCATTCGAAATGACTTCTCCATGCATTTTATGCATTGGTAAAAGCACTATGATGAAAAGTGTGATATGTTTTCAGGTATCTCCTATACTAATAGAGCCACATGCTCACCGGTTTGCCACATGATGTAGGCCTATGGACTGAACAAGAAACCACCAAAAATTTTAACCAGTCATCGTTCTCACAACACTGAGGACCAGTCATTCGAAATGACTTCTCCATGCATTTTATGCATTGGTAAAAGCACTATGATGAAAAGTGTGATATGTTTTCAGGTATCTCCTATACTAATAGAGCCACATGCTCACCGGTTTGCCACATGATGTAGGCCTATGGACTGAACAAGAAACCACCAAAAATTTTAACCAGTCATCGTTCTCACAACACTGAGGACCAGTCATTCGAAATGACTTCTCCATGCATTTTATGCATTGGTAAAAGCACTATGATGAAAAGTGTGATATGTTTTCAGGTATCTCCTATACTAATAGAGCCACATGCTCACCGGTTTGCCACATGATGTAGGCCTATGGACTGAACAAGAAACCACCAAAAATTTTAACCAGTCATCGTTCTCACAACATTGAGGACCAGTCATTCGAAATGACTTCTCCATGCATTTTATGCATTGGTAAAAGCACTATGATGAAAAGTGTGATATGTTTTCAGGTATCTCCTATACTAATAGAGCCACATGCTCACCGGTTTGCCACATGATGTAGGCCTATGGACTGAACAAGAAACCACCAAAAATTTTAACCAGTCATCGTTCTCACAACACTGAGGACCAGTCATTCGAAATGACTTCTCCATGCATTTTATGCATTGGTAAAAGCACTATGATGAAAAGTGTGATATGTTTTCAGGTATCTCCTATACTAATAGAGCCACATGCTCACCGGTTTGCCACATGATGTAGGCCTATGGACTGAACAAGAAACCACCAAAAATTTTAACCAGTCATCGTTCTCACAACACTGAGGACCAGTCATTCGAAATGACTTCTCCATGCATTTTATGCATTGGTAAAAGCACTATGATGAAAAGTGTGATATGTTTTCAGGTATCTCCTATACTAATAGAGCCACATGCTCACCGGTTTGCCACATGATGTAGGCCTATGGACTGAACAAGAAACCACCAAAAATTTTAACCAGTCATCGTTCTCACAACACTGAGGACCAGACATTCGAAATGACTTCATGCATTTTATGCATTGGTAAAAGCACTATGATGAAAAGTGTGATATGTTTTCAGGTATCTCCTATACTAATAGAGCCACATGCTCACCGGTTTGCCACATGATGTAGGCCTATGGACTGAACAAGAAACCACCAAAAATTTTAACCAGTCATCGTTCTCACAACACTGAGGACCAGTCATTCGAAATGACTTCTCCATGCATTTTATGCATTGGTAAAAGCACTATGATGAAAAGTGTGATATGTTTTCAGGTATCTCCTATACTAATAGAGCCACATGCTCACCGGTTTGCCACATGATGTAGGCCTATGGACTGAACAAGAAACCACCAAAACTTTTAACCAGTCATCGTTCTCACAACACTGAGGACCAGTCATTCGAAATGACTTCTCCATGCATTTTATGCATTGGTAAAAGCACTATGATGAAAAGTGTGATATGTTTTCAGGTATCTCCTATAATAATAGAGCCACATGCTCACCGGTTTGCCACATGATGTAGGCCTATGGACTGAACAAGAAACCACCAAAAATTTTAACCAGTCATCGTTCTCACAACACTGAGGACCAGTCATTCGAAATGACTTCTCCATGCATTTTATGCATTGGTAAAAGCACTATGATGAAAAGTGTGATATGTTTTCAGGTATCTCCTATACTAATAGAGCCACATGCTCACCAGTTTGCCACATGATGTAGGCCTATGGACTGAACAAGAAACCACCAAAAATTTTAACCAGTCATCGTTCTCACAACACTGAGGACCAGTCATTCGAAATGACTTCTCCATGCATTTTATGCATTGGTAAAAGCACTATGATGAAAAGTGTGATATGTTTTCAGGTATCTCCTATACTAATAGAGCCACATGCTCACCGGTTTGCCACATGATGTAGGCCTATGGACTGAACAAGAAACCACCAAAAATTTTAACCAGTCATCGTCCTCACAACACTGAGGACCAGTCATTCGAAATGACTTCTCCATGCATTTTATGCATTGGTAAAAGCACTATGATGAAAAGTGTGATATGTTTTCAGGTATCTCCTATACTAATAGAGCCACATGCTCACCGGTTTGCCACATGATGTAGGCCTATGGACTGAACAAGAAACCACCAAAAATTTTAACCAGTCATCGTTCTCACAACACTGAGGACCAGTCATTCGAAATGACTTCTCCATGCATTTTATGCATTGGTAAAAGCACTATGATGAAAAGTGTGATATGTTTTCAGGTATCTCCTATACTAATAGAGCCACATGCTCACCGGTTTGCCACATGGTGTAGGCCTATGGACTGAACAAGAAACCACCAAAAATTTTAACCAGTCATTGTTCTCACAACACTGAGGACCAGTCCTTCGAAATGACTTCTCCATGCATTTTATGCATTGGTAAAAGCACTATGATGAAAAGTGTGATATGTTTTCAGGTATCTCCTATACTAATAGAGCCACATGCTCACCGGTTTGCTACATGATGTAGGCCTATGGACTGAACAAGAAACCACCAAAAATTTTAACCAGTCATCGTCCTCACAACACTGAGGACCAGTCATTCGAAATGACTTCTCCATGCATTTTATGCATTGGTAAAAGCACTATGATGAAAAGTGTGATATGTTTTCAGGTATCTCCTATACTAATAGAGCCACATGCTCACCGGTTTGCCACATGATGTAGGCCTATGGACTGAACAAGAAACCACCAAAAATTTTAACCAGTCATCGTTCTCACAACACTGAGGACCAGTCATTCGAAATGACTTCTCCATGCATTTTATGCATTGGTAAAAGCACTATGATGAAAAGTGTGATATGTTTTCAGGTATCTCCTATACTAATAGAGCCACATGCTCACCGGTTTGCCACATGATGTAGGCCTATGGACTGAACAAGAAACCACCAAACATTTTAACCAGTCATCGTTCTCACAACACTGAGGACCAGTCATTCGAAATGACTTCTCCATGCATTTTATGCATTGGTAAAAGCACTATGATGAAAAGTGTGATATGTTTTCAGGTATCTCCTATACTAATAGAGCCACATGCTCACCAGTTTGCCAAATGATGTAGGCCTATGGACTGAACAAGAAACCACCAAAAATTTTAACCAGTCATCGTTCTTACAACACTGAGGACCAGTCATTCGAAATGACTTCTCCATGCATTTTATGCATTGGTAAAAGCACTATGATGAAAAGTGTGATATGTTTTCAGGTATCTCCTATACGAATAGAGCCACATGCTCACCGGTTTGCCACATGATGTAGGCCTATGGACTGAACAAGAAACCACCAAAAATTTTAACCAGTCATCGTTCTCACAACACTGAGGACCAGTCATTCGAAATGACTTCTCCATGCATTTTATGCATTGGTAAAAGCACTATGATGAAAAGTGTGATATGTTTTCAGGTATCTCCTATACTAATAGAGCCACATGCTCACCGGTTTGCCACATGATGTAGGCCTATGGACTGAACAAGAAACCACCAAAAATTTTAACCAGTCATCGTTCTCACAACACTGAGGACCAGTCATTCGAAATGACTTCTCCATGCATTTTATGCATTGGTAAAAGCACTATGATGAAAAGTGTGATATGTTTTCAGGTATCTCCTATACTAATAGAGCCACATGCTCACCGGTTTGCCACATGATGTAGGCCTATGGACTGAACTAGAAACCACCAAAAATTTTAACCAGTCATCGTTCTCACAGCACTGAGGACCAGTCATTCGAAGTGACTTCTCCATGCATTTTATGCATTGGTAAAAGCACTATGATGAAAAGTGTGATATGTTTTCAGGTATCTCCTATACTAATAGAGCCACATGCTCACCGGTTTGCCACATGATGTAGGCCTATGGACTGAACAAGAAACAACCAAAAATTTTAACCAGTCATCGTTCTCACAACACTGAGGACCAGTCATTCGAAATGACTTCTCCATGCATTTTATGCATTGGTAAAAGCACTATGATGAAAAGTGTGATATGTTTTCAGGTATCTCCTATACTAATAGAGCCACATGCTCACCGGTTTGCCACATGATGTAGGCCTATGGACTGAACAAGAAACCACCAAAAATTTTAACCAGTCATCGTCCTCACAACACTGAGGACCAGTCATTCGAAATGACTTCTCCATGCATTTTATGCATTGGTAAAAGCACTATGATGAAAAGTGTGATATGTTTTCAGGTATCTCCTATACTAATAGAGCCACATGCTCACCGGTTTGCCACATGATGTAGGCCTATGGACTGAACAAGAAACCACCAAAAATTTTAACCAGTCATCGTTCTCACAACACTGAGGACCAGTCATTCGAAATGACTTCTCCATGCATTTTATGCATTGGTAAAAGCACTATGATGAAAAGTGTGATATGTTTTCAGGTATCTCCTATACTAATAGAGCCACATGCTCACCGGTTTGCCACATGATGTAGGCCTATGGACTGAACAAGAAACCACCAAAAATTTTAACCAGTCATCGTTCTCACAACACTGAGGACCAGTCATTCGAAATGACTTCTCCATGCATTTTATGCATTGGTAAAAGCACTATGATGAAAAGTGTGATATGTTTTCAGGTATCTCCTATACTAATAGAGCCACATGCTCACCGGTTTGCCACATGATGTAGGCCTATGGACTGAACAAGAAACCACCAAAAATTTTAACCAGTCATCGTTCTCACAACACTGAGGACCAGTCATTCGAAATGACTTCTCCATGCATTTTATACATTGGTAAAAGCACTATGATGAAAAGTGTGATATGTTTTCAGGTATCTCCTATACTAATAGAGCCACATGCTCACCGGTTTGCCACATGATGTAGGCCTATGGACTGAACAAGAAACCACCAAAAATTTTAACCAGTCATCGTTCTCACAACACTGAGGACCAGTCATTCGAAATGACTTCTCCATGCATTTTATGCATTGGTAAAAGCACTATGATGAAAAGTGTGATATGTTTTCAGGTATCTCCTATACTAATAGAGCCACATGCTCACCGGTTTGCCACATGATGTAGGCCTATGGACTGAACAAGAAACCACCAAAAATTTTAACCAGTCATCGTTCTCACAACACTGAGGACCAGTCATTCGAAATGACTTCTCCATGCATTTTATGCATTGGTAAAAGCACTATGATGAAAAGTGTGATATGTTTTCAGGTATCTCCTATACTAATAGAGCCACATGCTCACCGGTTTGCCACATGATGTAGGCCTATGGACTGAACAAGAAACCACCAAAAATTTTAACCAGTCATCGTCCTCACAACACTGAGGACCAGTCATTCGAAATGACTTCTCCATGTATTTTATGCATTGGTAAAAGCACTATGATGAAAAGTGTGATATGTTTTCAGGTATCTCCTATACTAATAGAGCCACATGCTCACCGGTTTGCCACATGATGTAGGCCTATGGACTGAACAAGAAACCACCAAAAATATTAACCAGTCATCGTTCTCACAACACTGAGGACCAGTCCTTCGAAATGACTTCTCCATGCATTTTATGCATTGGTAAAAGCACTATGATGAAAAGTGTGATATGTTTTCAGGTATCTCCTATACTAATATTGCCACATGCTCACCGGTTTGCCACATGATGTAGGCCTATGGACTGAACAGGAAACCACCAAAAATTTTAACCAGTCATCGTTCTCACAACACTGAGGACCAGTCCTTCGAAATGACTTCTCCATGCATTTTATGCATTGGTAAAAGCACTATGATGAAAAGTGTGATATGTTTTCAGGTATCTCCTATACTAATAGAGCCACATGCTCACCGGTTTGCCACATGATGTAGGCCTATGGACTGAACAAGAAACCACCAAAAATTTTAACCAGTCATCGTTCTCACAACACTGAGGACCAGTCCTTCGAAATGACTTCTCCATGCATTTTATGCATTGGTAAAAGCACTATGATGAAAAGTGTGATATGTTTTCAGGTATCTCCTATACTAATAGAGCCACATGCTCACCGGTTTGCCACATGATGTAGGCCTATGGACTGAACAAGAAACCACCAAAAATTTTAACCAGTCATCGTCCTCACAACACTGAGGACCAGTCATTCGAAATGACTTTTCCATGCATTTTATGCATTGGTAAAAGCACTATGATGAAAAGTGTGATATGTTTTCAGGTATCTCCTATACTAATAGAGCCACATGCTCACCGGTTTGCCACATGATGTAGGCCTATGGACTGAACAAGAAACCACCAAAAATTTTAACCAGTCATCGTTCTCACAACACTGAGGACCAGTCATTCGAAATGACTTCTCCATGCATTTTATGCATTGGTAAAAGCACTATGATGAAAAGTGTGATATGTTTTCAGGTATCTCCTATACTAATAGAGCCACATGCTCACCGGTTTGGCACATGATGTAGGCCTATGGACTGAACAAGAAACCACCAAAAATATTAACCAGTCATCGTTCTCACAACACTGAGGACCAGTCATTCGAAATGACTTCTCCATGCATTTTATGCATTGGTAAAAGCACTATGATGAAAAGTGTGATATGTTTTCAGGTATCTCCTATACTAATAGAGCCACATGCTCACCGGTTTGCCACATGATGTAGGCCTATGGACTGAACAAGAAACCACCAAAAATTTTAACCAGTCATCGTCCTCACAACACTGAGGACCAGTCATTCGAAATGACTTCTCCATGCATTTTATGCATTGGTAAAAGCACTATGATGAAAAGTGTGATATGTTTTCAGGTATCTCCTATACTAATAGAGCCACATGCTCACCGGTTTGCCACATGATGTAGGCCTATGGACTGAACAAGAAACCACCAAAAATTTTAACCAGTCATCGTTCTCACAACACTGAGGACCAGTCATTCGAAATGACTTCTCCATGCATTTTATGCATTGGTAAAAGCACTATGATGAAAAGTGTGATATGTTTTCAGGTATCTCCTATACTAATAGAGCCACATGCTCACCGGTTTGCCACATGATGTAGGCCTATGGACTGAACAAGAAACCACCAAAAATTTTAACCAGTCATCGTTCTCACAACACTGAGGACCAGTCATTCGAAATGACTTCTCCATGCATTTTATGCATTGGTAAAAGCACTATGATGAAAAGTGTGATATGTTTTCAGGTATCTCCTATACTAATAGAGCCACATGCTCACCGGTTTGCCACATGATGTAGGCCTATGGACTGAACAAGAAACCACCAAAAATTTTAACCAGTCATCGTTCTCACAACACTGAGGACCAGTCATTCGAAATGACTTCTCCATGCATTTTATGCATTGGTAAAAGCACTATGATGAAAAGTGTGATGTTTTCAGGTATCTCCTATACTAATAGAGCCACATGCTCACCGGTTTGCCACATGATGTAGGCCTATGGACTGAACAAGAAACCACCAAAAATTTTAACCAGTCATCGTTCTCACAACACTGAGGACCAGTCATTCGAAATGACTTCTCCATGCATTTTATGCATTGGTAAAAGCACTATGATGAAAAGTGTGATATGTTTTCAGGTATCTCCTATACTAATAGAGCCACATGCTCACCGGTTTGCCACATGATGTAGGCCTATGGACTGAACAAGAAACCACCAAAAATTTTAACCAGTCATCGTCCTCACAACACTGAGGACCAGTCATTCGAAATGACTTCTCCATGCATTTTATGCATTGGTAAAAGCACTATGATGAAAAGTGTGATATGTTTTCAGGTATCTCCTATACTAATAGAGCCACATGCTCACCGGTTTGCCACATGATGTAGGCCTATGGACTGAACAAGAAACCACCAAAAATTTTAACCAGTCATCGTTCTCACAACACTGAGGACCAGTCATTCGAAATGACTTCTCCATGCATTTTATGCATTGGTAAAAGCACTATGATGAAAAGTGTGATATGTTTTCAGGTATCTCCTATACTAATAGAGCCACATGCTCACCGGTTTGCCACATGATGTAGGCCTATGGACTGAACAAGAAACCACCAAAAATTTTAACCAGTCATCGTCCTCACAACACTGAGGACCAGTCCTTCGAAATGACTTCTCCATGCATTTTATGCATTGGTAAAAGCACTATGATGAAAAGTGTGATATGTTTTCAGGTATCTCCTATACTAATAGAGCCACATGCTCACCGGTTTGCCACATGATGTAGGCCTATGGACTGAACAAGAAACCACCAAAAATTTTAACCAGTCATCGTCCTCACAACACTGAGGACCAGTCATTCGAAATGACTTCTCCATGCATTTTATGCATTGGTAAAAGCACTATGATGAAAAGTGTGATATGTTTTCAGGTATCTCCTATACTAATAGAGCCACATGCTCACCGGTTTGCCACATGATGTAGGCCTATGGACTGAACAAGAAACCACCAAAAATATTAACCAGTCATCGTTCTCACAACACTGAGGACCAGTCATTCGAAATGACTTCTCCATGCATTTTATGCATTGGTAAAAGCACTATGATGAAAAGTGTGATATGTTTTCAGGTATCTCCTATACTAATAGAGCCACATGCTCACCGGTTTGCCACATGATGTAGGCCTATGGACTGAACAAGAAACCACCAAAAATTTTAACCAGTCATCGTTCTCACAACACTGAGGACCAGTCATTCGAAATGACTTCTCCATGCATTTTATGCATTGGTAAAAGCACTATGATGAAAAGTGTGATATGTTTTCAGGTATCTCCTATACTAATAGAGCCACATGCTCACCGGTTTGCCACATGATGTAGGCATATGGACTGAACAAGAAACCACCAAAAATTTTAACCAGTCATCGTTCATCATGTGGCAAACCGGTGAGCCACATGATGTAGGCCTATGGACTGAACAAGAAACCACCAAAAATTTTAACCAGTCATCGTTCTCACAACACTGAGGACCAGTCACCGAATGACTGGTCCTCAGTGTTGTGAGAACGATGACTGGTTAAAATTTTTGGTGGTTTCTTGTTCAGTCCATAGGCCTACATCATGTGGCAAACCGGTGAGCATGTGGCTCTATTAGTATTGGAGATACCTGAAAATATATCACACTTTTCATCATAGTGCTTTTACCAATGCATAAAATGCATGGAGAAGTCATTTCGAATGACTGGTCCTCAGTGTTGTGAGAACGATGACTGGTTAATATTTTTGGTGGTTTCTTGTTCAGTCCATAGGCCTACATCATGTGGCAAACCGGTGAGCATGTGGCTCTATTAGTATAGGAGATACCTGAAAACATATCACACTTTTCATCATAGTGCTTTTACCAATGCATAAAATGCATGGAGAAGTCATTTCGAATGACTGGTCCTCAGTGTTGTGAGAACGATGACTGGTTAAAATTTTTGGTGGTTTCTTGTTCAGTCCATAGGCCTACATCATGTGGCAAACCGGTGAGCATGTGGCTCTATTAGTATAGGAGATACCTGAAAACATATCACACTTTTCATCATAGTGCTTTTACCAATGCATAAAATGCATGGAGAAGTCATTTCGAATGACTGGTCCTCAGTGCTGTGAGAACGATGACTGGTTAAAATTTTTGGTGGTTTCTTGTTCAGTCCATAGGCCTACATCATGTGGCAAACCGGTGAGCATGTGGCTCTATTAGTATAGGAGATACCTGAAAACATATCACACTTTTCATCATAGTGCTTTTACCAATGCATAAAATACATGGAGAAGTCATTTCGAATGACTGGTCCTCAGTGCTGTGAGAACGATGACTGGTTAATATTTTTGGTGGTTTCTTGTTCAGTCCATAGGCCTACATCATGTGGCAAACCGGTGAGCATGTGGCTCTATTAGTATAGGAGATACCTGAAAACATATCACACTTTTCATCATAGTGCTTTTACCAATGCCTAAAATGCATGGAGAAGTCATTTCGAATGACTGGTCCTCAGTGTTGTGAGAACGATGACTGGTTAAAATTTTTGGTGGTTTCTTGTTCAGTCCATAGGCCTACATCATGTGGCAAACCGGTGAGCATGTGGCTCTATTAGTATAGGAGATACCTGAAAACATATCACACTTTTCATCATAGTGCTTTTACCAATGCATAAAATGCATGGAGAAGTCATTTCGAATGACTGGTCCTCAGTGTTGTGAGAACGATGACTGGTTAAAATTTTTGGTGGTTTCTTGTTCAGTCCATATGCCTACATCATGTGGCAAACCGGTGAGCATGTGGCTCTATTAGTATAGGAGATACCTGAAAACATATCACACTTTTCATCATAGTGCTTTTACCAATGCATAAAATGCATGGAGAAGTCATTTCGAATGACTGGTCCTCAGTGTTGTGAGAACGATGACTGGTTAAAATTTTTGGTGGTTTCTTGTTCAGTCCATAGGCCTACATCATGTGGCAAACCGGTGAGCATGTGGCTCTATTAGTATAGGAGATACCTGAAAACATATCACACTTTTCATCATAGTGCTTTTACCAATGCATAAAATGCATGGAGAAGTCATTTCGAATGACTGGTCCTCAGTGTTGTGAGAACGATGACTGGTTAAAATTTTTGGTGGTTTCTTGTTCAGTCCATAGGCCTACATCATGTGGCAAACCGGTGAGCATGTGGCTCTATTAGTATAGGAGATACCTGAAAACATATCACACTTTTCATCATAGTGCTTTTACCAATGCATAAAATGCATGGAGAAGTCATTTCGAATGACTGGTCCTCAGTGTTGTGAGGACGATGACTGGTTAAAATTTTTGGTGGTTTCTTGTTCAGTCCATAGGCCTACATCATGTGGCAAACCGGTGAGCATGTGGCTCTATTAGTATAGGAGATACCTGAAAACATATCACACTTTTCATCATAGTGCTTTTACCAATGCATAAAATGCATGGAGAAGTCATTTCGAAGGACTGGTCCTCAGTGTTGTGAGAACGATGACTGGTTAAAATTTTTGGTGGTTTCTTGTTCAGTCCATAGGCCTACATCATGTGGCAAACCGGTGAGCATGTGGCTCTATTAGTATAGGAGATACCTGAAAACATATCACACTTTTCATCATAGTGCTTTTACCAATGCATAAAATGCATGGAGAAGTCATTTCGAATGACTGGTCCTCAGTGTTGTGAGAACGATGACTGGTTAAAATTTTTGGTGGTTTCTTGTTCAGTCCATAGGCCTACATCATGTGGCAAACCGGTGAGCATGTGGCTCTATTAGTATAGGAGATACCTGAAAACATATCACACTTTTCATCATAGTGCTTTTACCAATGCATAAAATGCATGGAGAAGTCATTTCGAATGACTGGTCCTCAGTGTTGTGAGGACGATGACTGGTTAAAATTTTTGGTGGTTTCTTGTTCAGTCCATAGGCCTACATCATGTGGCAAACCGGTGAGCATGTGGCTCTATTAGTATAGGAGATACCTGAAAACATATCACACTTTTCATCATAGTGCTTTTACCAATGCATAAAATGCATGGAGAAGTCATTTCGAATGACTGGTCCTCAGTGTTGTGAGAACGATGACTGGTTAAAATTTTTGGTGGTTTCTTGTTCAGTCCATAGGCCTACATCATGTGGCAAACCGGTGAGCATGTGGCTCTATTAGTATAGGAGATACCTGAAAACATCACACTTTTCATCATAGTGCTTTTACCAATGCATAAAATGCATGGAGAAGTCATTTCGAATGACTGGTCCTCAGTGTTGTGAGAACGATGACTGGTTAAAATTTTTGGTGGTTTCTTGTTCAGTCCATAGGCCTACATCATGTGGCAAACCGGTGAGCATGTGGCTCTATTAGTATAGGAGATACCTGAAAACATATCACACTTTTCATCATAGTGCTTTTACCAATGCATAAAATGCATGGAGAAGTCATTTCGAATGACTGGTCCTCAGTGTTGTGAGAACGATGACTGGTTAAAATTTTTGGTGGTTTCTTGTTCAGTCCATAGGCCTACATCATGTGGCAAACCGGTGAGCATGTGGCTCTATTAGTATAGGAGATACCTGAAAACATATCACACTTTTCATCATAGTGCTTTTACCAATGCATAAAATGCATGGAGAAGTCATTTCGAATGACTGGTCCTCAGTGTTGTGAGAACGATGACTGGTTAAAATTTTTGGTGGTTTCTTGTTCAGTCCATAGGCCTACATCATGTGGCAAACCGGTGAGCATGTGGCTCTATTAGTATAGGAGATACCTGAAAACATATCACACTTTTCATCATAGTGCTTTTACCAATGCATAAAATGCATGGAGAAGTCATTTCGAATGACTGGTCCTCAGTGTTGTGAGGACGATGACTGGTTAAAATTTTTGGTGGTTTCTTGTTCAGTCCATAGGCCTACATCATGTGGCAAACCGGTGAGCATGTGGCTCTATTAGTATAGGAGATACCTGAAAACATATCACACTTTTCATCATAGTGCTTTTACCAATGCATAAAATGCATGGAGAAGTCATTTCGAATGACTGGTCCTCAGTGTTGTGAGAAAGATGACTGGTTAAAATTTTTGGTGGTTTCTTGTTCAGTCCATAGGCCTACATCATGTGGCAAACCGGTGAGCATGTGGCTCTATTAGTATAGGAGATACCTGAAAACATATCACACTTTTCATCATAGTGCTTTTACCAATGCATAAAATGCATGGAGAAGTCATTTCGAATGACTGGTCCTCAGTGCTGTGAGAACGATGACTGGTTAAAATTTTTGGTGGTTTCTTGTTCAGTCCATAGGCCTACATCATGTGGCAAACCGGTGAGCATGTGGCTCTATTAGTATAGGAGATACCTGAAAACATATCACACTTTTCATCATAGTGCTTTTACCAATGCATAAAATGCATGGAGAAGTCATTTCGAATGACTGGTCCTCAGTGTTGTGAGAACGATGACTGGTTAAAATTTTTGGTGGTTTCTTGTTCAGTCCATAGGCCTACATCATGTGGCAAACCGGTGAGCATGTGGCTCTATTAGTATAGGAGATACCTGAAAACATATCACACTTTTCATCATAGTGCTTTTACCAATGCATAAAATGCATGGAGAAGTCATTTCGAATGACTGGTCCTCAGTGTTGTGAGAACGATGACTGGTTAAAATTTTTGGTGGTTTCTTGTTCAGTCCATAGGCCTACATCATGTGGCAAACCGGTGAGCATGTGGCTCTATTAGTATAGGAGATACCTGAAAACATATCACACTTTTCATCATAGTGCTTTTACCAATGCATAAAATGCATGGAGAAGTCATTTCGAATGACTGGTCCTCAGTGTTGTGAGAACGATGACTGGTTAAAATTTTTGGTGGTTTCTTGTTCAGTCCATAGGCCTACATCATGTGGCAAACCGGTGAGCATGTGGCTCTATTCGTATAGGAGATACCTGAAAACATATCACACTTTTCATTATAGTGCTTTTACCAATGCATAAAATGCATGGAGAAGTCATTTCGAATGACTGGTCCTCAGTGTTGTGAGAACGATGACTGGTTAAAATTTTGGGTGGTTTCTTGTTCAGTCCATAGGCCTACATCATGTGGCAAACCGGTGAGCATGTGGCTCTATTAGTATAGGAGATACCTGAAAACATATCACACTTTTCATCATAGTGCTTTTACCAATGCATAAAATGCATGGAGAAGTCATTTCGAATGACTGGTCCTCAGTGTTGTGAGAACGATGACTGGTTAAAATTTTTGGTGGTTTCTTGTTCAGTCCATAGGCCTACATCATGTGGCAAACCGGTGAGCATGTGGCTCTATTAGTATAGGAGATACCTGAAAACATCACACTTTTCATCATAGTGCTTTTACCAATGCATAAAATGCATGGAGAAGTCATTTCGAATGACTGGTCCTCAGTGTTGTGAGAACGATGACTGGTTAAAATTTTTGGTGGTTTCTTGTTCAGTCCATAGGCCTACATCATGTGGCAAACTGGTGAGCATGTGGCTCTATTAGTATAGGAGATACCTGAAAACATATCACACTTTTCATCATAGTGCTTTTACCAATGCATAAAATGCATGGAGAAGTCATTTCGAATGACTGGTCCTCAGTGTTGTGAGAACGATGACTGGTTAAAATTTTTGGTGGTTTCTTGTTCAGTCCATAGGCCTACATCATGTGGCAAACCGGTGAGCATGTGGCTCTATTAGTATAGGAGATACCTGAAAACATATCACACTTTTCATCATAGTGCTTTTACCAATGCATAAAATGCATGGAGAAGTCATTTCGAATGACTGGTCCTCAGTGTTGTGAGAACGATGACTGGTTAAAATTTTTGGTGGTTTCTTGTTCAGTCCATAGGCCTACATCATGTGGCAAACCGGTGAGCATGTGGCTCTATTAGTATAGGAGATACCTGAAAACATATCACACTTTTCATCATAGTGCTTTTACCAATGCATAAAATGCATGGAGAAGTCATTTCGAATGACTGGTCCTCAGTGTTGTGAGAACGATGACTGGTTAAAATTTTTGGTGGTTTCTTGTTCAGTCCATAGGCCTACATCATGTGGCAAACCGGTGAGCATGTGGCTCTATTAGTATAGGAGATACCTGAAAACATATCACACTTTTCATCATAGTGCTTTTACCAATGCATAAAATGCATGGAGAAGTCATTTCGAATGACTGGTCCTCAGTGTTGTGAGAACGATGACTGGTTAAAATTTTTGGTGGTTTCTTGTTCAGTCCATAGGCCTACATCATGTGGCAAACCGGTGAGCATGTGGCTCTATTAGTATAGGAGATACCTGAAAACATATCACACTTTTCATCATAGTGCTTTTACCAATGCATAAAATGCATGGAGAAGTCATTTCGAATGACTGGTCCTCAGTGTTGTGAGAACGATGACTGGTTAAAATTTTTGGTGGTTTCTTGTTCAGTCCATAGGCCTACATCATGTGGCAAACCGGTGAGCATGTGGCTCTATTAGTATAGGAGATACCTGAAAACATATCACACTTTTCATCATAGTGCTTTTACCAATGCATAAAATGCATGAAGAAGTCATTTCGAATGACTGGTCCTCAGTGTTGTGAGAACGATGACTGGTTAAAATTTTTGGTGGTTTCTTGTTCAGTCCATACGCCTACATCATGTGGCAAACTGGTGAGCATGTGGCTCTATTAGTATAGGAGATACCTGAAAACATATCACACTTTTCATCATAGTGCTTTCACCAATGCATAAAATGCATGGAGATGTCATTTCGAATGACTGGTCCTCAATGTTGTGAGAACGATGACTGGTTAAAATTTTTGGTGGTTTCTTGTTCAGTCCATAGGCCTACATCATGTGGCAAACCGGTGAGCATGTGGCTCTATTAGTATAGGAGATACCTGAAAACATATCACACTTTTCATCATAGTGCTATTACCAATGCATAAAATGCATGGAGAAGTCATTTCGAATGACTGGTCCTCAGTGTTGTGAGAACGATGCCTGGTAAAAATTTTTGGTGGTTTCTTGTTCAGTCCATAGGCCTACATCATGTGGCAAACCGGTGAGCATGTGGCTCTATTAGTATAGGAGATACCTGAAAACATATCACACTTTTCATCATAGTGCTTTTACCAATGCATAAAATGCATGGAGAAGTCATTTCGAATGACTGGTCCTCAGTGTTGTGAGAACGATGACTGGTTAAAATTTTTGGTGGTTTCTTGTTCAGTCCATAGGCCTACATCATGTGGCAAACCGGTGAGCATGTGGCTCTATTAGTATAGGAGATACCTGAAAACATATCATACTTTTCATCATAGTGTTTTTACCAATGCATAAAATGCATGGAGAAGTCATTTCGAATGACTGGTCCTCAGTGTTGTGAGAACGATGACTGGTTAAAATTTTTGGTGGTTTCTTGTTCAGTCCATAGGCCTACATCATGTGGCAATCCGGTGAGCATGTGGCTCTATTAGTATAGGAGATACCTGAAAATATATCACACTTTTCATCATAGTGCTTTTACCAATGCATAAAATGCATGGAGAAGTCATTTCGAATGACTGGTCCTCAGTGTTGTGAGAACGATGACTGGTTAATATTTTTGGTGGAGTCTTGTTCAGTCCATAGGCCTACATCATGTGCCAAACCGGTGAGCATGTGGCTCTATTAGTATAGGAGATACCTGAAAACATATCACACTTTTCATCATAGTGCTTTTACCAATGCATAAAATGCATGGAGAAGTCATTTCGAATGACTGGTCCTCAGTGTTGTGAGAACGATGACTGGTTAAAATTTTTGGTGGTTTCTTGTTCAGTCCATAGGCCTACATCATGTGGCAAACCGGTGAGCATGTGGCTCTATTAGTATAGGAGATACCTGAAAACATATCACACTTTTCATCATAGTGCTTTTACCAATGCATAAAATGCATGGAGAAGTCATTTCGAATGACTGGTCCTCAGTGCTGTGAGAACGATGACTGGTTAAAATTTTTGGTGGTTTCTTGTTCAGTCCATAGGCCTACATCATGTGGCAAACCGGTGAGCATGTGGCTCTATTAGTATAGGAGATACCTGAAAACATATCACACTTTTCATCATAGTGCTTTTACCAATGCATAAAATACATGGAGAAGTCATTTCGAATGACTGGTCCTCAGTGCTGTGAGAACGATGACTGGTTAAAATTTTTGGTGGTTTCTTGTTCAGTCCATAGGCCTACATCATGTGGCAAACCGGTGAGCATGTGGCTCTATTAGTATAGGAGATACCTGAAAACATATCACACTTTTCATCATAGTGCTTTTACCAATGCATAAAATGCATGGAGAAGTCATTTCGAATGACTGGTCCTCAGTGTTGTGAGAACGATGACTGGTTAAAATTTTTGGTGGTTTCTTGTTCAGTCCATAGGCCTACATCATGTGGCAAACCGGTGAGCATGTGGCTCTATTAGTATAGGAGATACCTGAAAACATATCACACTTTTCATCATAGTGCTTTTACCAATGCATAAAATGCATGGAGAAGTCATTTCGAATGACTGGTCCTCAGTGTTGTGAGAACGATGACTGGTTAAAATTTTTGGTGGTTTCTTGTTCAGTCCATATGCCTACATCATGTGGCAAACCGGTGAGCATGTGGCTCTATTAGTATAGGAGATACCTGAAAACATATCACACTTTTCATCATAGTGCTTTTACCAATGCATAAAATGCATGGAGAAGTCATTTCGAATGACTGGTCCTCAGTGTTGTGAGAACGATGACTGGTTAAAATTTTTGGTGGTTTCTTGTTCAGTCCATAGGCCTACATCATGTGGCAAACCGGTGAGCATGTGGCTCTATTAGTATAGGAGATACCTGAAAACATATCACACTTTTCATCATAGTGCTTTTACCAATGCATAAAATGCATGGAGAAGTCATTTCGAATGACTGGTCCTCAGTGTTGTGAGAACGATGACTGGTTAAAATTTTTGGTGGTTTCTTGTTCAGTCCATAGGCCTACATCATGTGGCAAACCGGTGAGCATGTGGCTCTATTAGTATAGGAGATACCTGAAAACATATCACACTTTTCATCATAGTGCTTTTACCAATGCATAAAATGCATGGAGAAGTCATTTCGAATGACTGGTCCTCAGTGTTGTGAGGACGATGACTGGTTAAAATTTTTGGTGGTTTCTTGTTCAGTCCATAGGCCTACATCATGTGGCAAACCGGTGAGCATGTGGCTCTATTAGTATAGGAGATACCTGAAAACATATCACACGTTTCATCATAGTGCTTTTACCAATGCATAAAATGCATGGAGAAGTCATTTCGAAGGACTGGTCCTCAGTGTTGTGAGAACGATGACTGGTTAAAATTTTTGGTGGTTTCTTGTTCAGTCCATAGGCCTACATCATGTGGCAAACCGGTGAGCATGTGGCTCTATTAGTATAGGAGATACCTGAAAACATATCACACTTTTCATCATAGTGCTTTTACCAATGCATAAAATGCATGGAGAAGTCATTTCGAATGACTGGTCCTCAGTGTTGTGAGAACGATGACTGGTTAAAATTTTTGGTGGTTTCTTGTTCAGTCCATAGGCCTACATCATGTGGCAAACCGGTGAGCATGTGGCTCTATTAGTATAGGAGATACCTGAAAACATATCACACTTTTCATCATAGTGCTTTTACCAATGCATAAAATGCATGGAGAAGTCATTTCGAATGACTGGTCCTCAGTGTTGTGAGGACGATGACTGGTTAAAATTTTTGGTGGTTTCTTGTTCAGTCCATAGGCCTACATCATGTGGCAAACCGGTGAGCATGTGGCTCTATTAGTATAGGAGATACCTGAAAACATATCACACTTTTCATCATAGTGCTTTTACCAATGCATAAAATGCATGGAGAAGTCATTTCGAATGACTGGTCCTCAGTGTTGTGAGGACGATGACTGGTTAAAATTTTTGGTGGTTTCTTGTTCAGTCCATAGGCCTACATCATGTGGCAAACCGGTGAGCATGTGGCTCTATTAGTATAGGAGATACCTGAAAACATATCACACTTTTCATCATAGTGCTTTTACCAATGCATAAAATGCATGGAGAAGTCATTTCGAATGACTGGTCCTCAGTGTTGTGAGAACGATGACTGGTTAAAATTTTTGGTGGTTTCTTGTTCAGTCCATAGGCCTACATCATGTGGCAAACCGGTGAGCATGTGGCTCTATTAGTATAGGAGATACCTGAAAACATATCACACTTTTCATCATAGTGCTTTTACCAATGCATAAAATGCATGAAGAAGTCATTTCGAATGACTGGTCCTCAGTGTTGTGAGAACGATGACTGGTTAAAATTTTTGGTGGTTTCTTGTTCAGTCCATACGCCTACATCATGTGGCAAACTGGTGAGCATGTGGCTCTATTAGTATAGGAGATACCTGAAAACATATCACACTTTTCATCATAGTGCTTTCACCAATGCATAAAATGCATGGAGATGTCATTTCGAATGACTGGTCCTCAATGTTGTGAGAACGATGACTGGTTAAAATTTTTGGTGGTTTCTTGTTCAGTCCATAGGCCTACATCATGTGGCAAACCGGTGAGCATGTGGCTCTATTAGTATAGGAGATACCTGAAAACATATCACACTTTTCATCATAGTGCTTTTACCAATGCATAAAATGCATGGAGAAGTCATTTCGAATGACTGGTCCTCAGTGTTGTGAGAACGATGCCTGGTAAAAATTTTTGGTGGTTTCTTGTTCAGTCCATAGGCCTACATCATGTGGCAAACCGGTGAGCATGTGGCTCTATTAGTATAGGAGATACCTGAAAACATATCACACTTTTCATCATAGTGCTTTTACCAATGCATAAAATGCATGGAGAAGTCATATCGAATGACTGGTCCTCAGTGTTGTGAGAACGATGACTGGTTAAAATTTTTGGTGGTTTCTTGTTCAGTCCATAGGCCTACATCATGTGGCAAACCGGTGAGCATGTGGCTCTATTAGTATAGGAGATACCTGAAAACATATCATACTTTTCATCATAGTGTTTTTACCAATGCATAAAATGCATGGAGAAGTCATTTCGAATGACTGGTCCTCAGTGTTGTGAGAACGATGACTGGTTAAAATTTTTGGTGGTTTCTTGTTCAGTCCATAGGCCTACATCATGTGGCAAACCGGTGAGCATGTGGCTCTATTAGTATAGGAGATACCTGAAAACATATCACACTTTTCATCATAGTGCTTTTACCAATGCAAAAAATGCATGGAGAAGTCATTTCGAATGACTGGTCCTCAGTGTTGTGAGGACGATGACTGGTTAAAATTTTTGGTGGTTTCTTGTTCAGTCCATAGGCCTACATCATGTGGCAAACCGGTGAGCATGTGGCTCTATTAGTATAGGAGATACCTGAAAACATATCACACTTTTCATCATAGTGCTTTTACCAATGCATAAAATGCATGGAGAAGTCATTTCGAATGACTGGTCCTCAGTGTTGTGAGGACGATGACTGGTTAAAATTTTTGGTGGTTTCTTGTTCAGTCCATAGGCCTACATCATGTGGCAAACCGGTGAGCATGTGGCTCTATTAGTATAGGAGATACCTGAAAACATATCACACTTTTCATCATAGTGCTTTTACCAATGCATAAAATGCATGGAGAAGTCATTTCGAATGACTGGTCCTCAGTGTTGTGAGAACGATGACTGGTTAAAATTTTTGGTGGTTTCTTGTTCAGTCCATAGGCCTACATCATGTGGCAAACCGGTGAGCATGTGGCTCTATTAGTATAGGAGATACCTGAAAACATATCACACTTTTCATCATAGTGCTTTTACCAATGCATAAAATGCATGAAGAAGTCATTTCGAATGACTGGTCCTCAGTGTTGTGAGAACGATGACTGGTTAAAATTTTTGGTGGTTTCTTGTTCAGTCCATACGCCTACATCATGTGGCAAACTGGTGAGCATGTGGCTCTATTAGTATAGGAGATACCTGAAAACATATCACACTTTTCATCATAGTGCTTTCACCAATGCATAAAATGCATGGAGATGTCATTTCGAATGACTGGTCCTCAATGTTGTGAGAACGATGACTGGTTAAAATTTTTGGTGGTTTCTTGTTCAGTCCATAGGCCTACATCATGTGGCAAACCGGTGAGCATGTGGCTCTATTAGTATAGGAGATACCTGAAAACATATCACACTTTTCATCATAGTGCTTTTACCAATGCATAAAATGCATGGAGAAGTCATTTCGAATGACTGGTCCTCAGTGTTGTGAGAACGATGCCTGGTAAAAATTTTTGGTGGTTTCTTGTTCAGTCCATAGGCCTACATCATGTGGCAAACCGGTGAGCATGTGGCTCTATTAGTATAGGAGATACCTGAAAACATATCACACTTTTCATCATAGTGCTTTTACCAATGCATAAAATGCATGGAGAAGTCATATCGAATGACTGGTCCTCAGTGTTGTGAGAACGATGACTGGTTAAAATTTTTGGTGGTTTCTTGTTCAGTCCATAGGCCTACATCATGTGGCAAACCGGTGAGCATGTGGCTCTATTAGTATAGGAGATACCTGAAAACATATCATACTTTTCATCATAGTGTTTTTACCAATGCATAAAATGCATGGAGAAGTCATTTCGAATGACTGGTCCTCAGTGTTGTGAGAACGATGACTGGTTAAAATTTTTGGTGGTTTCTTGTTCAGTCCATAGGCCTACATCATGTGGCAAACCGGTGAGCATGTGGCTCTATTAGTATAGGAGATACCTGAAAATATATCACACTTTTCATCATAGTGCTTTTACCAATGCATAAAATGCATGGAGAAGTCATTTCGAATGACTGGTCCTCAGTGCTGTGACAACGATGACTGGTTAATATTTTTGGTGGTTTCTTGTTCAGTCCATAGGCCTACATCATGTGCCAAACCGGTGAGCATGTGGCTCTATTAGTATAGGAGATACCTGAAAACATATCACACTTTTCATCATAGTGCTTTTACCAATGCATAAAATGCATGGAGAAGTCATTTCGAATGACTGGTCCTCAGTGTTGTGAGAACGATGACTGGTTAAAATTTTTGGTGGTTTCTTGTTCAGTCCATAGGCCTACATCATGTGGCAAACCGGTGAGCATGTGGCTCTATTAGTATAGGAGATACCTGAAAACATATCACACTTTTCATCATAGTGCTTTTACCAATGCATAAAATGCATGGAGAAGTCATTTCGAATGACTGGTCCTCAGTGCTGTGAGAACGATGACTGGTTAAAATTTTTGGTGGTTTCTTGTTCAGTCCATAGGCCTACATCATGTGGCAAACCGGTGAGCATGTGGCTCTATTAGTATAGGGGATACCTGAAAACATATCACACTTTTCATCATAGTGCTTTTACCAATGCATAAAATACATGGAGAAGTCATTTCGAATGACTGGTCCTCAGTGCTGTGAGAACGATGACTGGTTAAAATTTTTGGTGGTTTCTTGTTCAGTCCATAGGCCTACATCATGTGGCAAACCGGTGAGCATGTGGCTCTATTAGTATAGGAGATACCTGAAAACATATCACACTTTTCATCATAGTGCTTTTACCAATGCATAAAATGCATGGAGAAGTCATTTCGAATGACTGGTCCTCAGTGTTGTGAGAACGATGACTGGTTAAAATTTTTGGTGGTTTCTTGTTCAGTCCATAGGCCTACATCATGTGGCAAACCGGTGAGCATGTGGCTCTATTAGTATAGGAGATACCTGAAAACATATCACACTTTTCATCATAGTGCTTTTACCAATGCATAAAATGCATGGAGAAGTCATTTCGAATGACTGGTCCTCAGTGTTGTGAGAACGATGACTGGTTAAAATTTTTGGTGGTTTCTTGTTCAGTCCATATGCCTACATCATGTGGCAAACCGGTGAGCATGTGGCTCTATTAGTATAGGAGATACCTGAAAACATATCACACTTTTCATCATAGTGCTTTTACCAATGCATAAAATGCATGGAGAAGTCATTTCGAATGACTGGTCCTCAGTGTTGTGAGAACGATGACTGGTTAAAATTTTTGGTGGTTTCTTGTTCAGTCCATAGGCCTACATCATGTGGCAAACCGGTGAGCATGTGGCTCTATTAGTATAGGAGATACCTGAAAACATATCACACTTTTCATCATAGTGCTTTTACCAATGCATAAAATGCATGGAGAAGTCATTTCGAATGACTGGTCCTCAGTGTTGTGAGAACGATGACTGGTTAAAATTTTTGGTGGTTTCTTGTTCAGTCCATAGGCCTACATCATGTGGCAAACCGGTGAGCATGTGGCTCTATTAGTATAGGAGATACCTGAAAACATATCACACTTTTCATCATAGTGCTTTTACCAATGCATAAAATGCATGGAAAAGTCATTTCGAATGACTGGTCCTCAGTGTTGTGAGGACGATGACTGGTTAAAATTTTTGGTGGTTTCTTGTTCAGTCCATAGGCCTACATCATGTGGCAAACCGGTGAGCATGTGGCTCTATTAGTATAGGAGATACCTGAAAACATATCACACGTTTCATCATAGTGCTTTTACCAATGCATAAAATGCATGGAGAAGTCATTTCGAAGGACTGGTCCTCAGTGTTGTGAGAACGATGACTGGTTAAAATTTTTGGTGGTTTCTTGTTCAGTCCATAGGCCTACATCATGTGGCAAACCGGTGAGCATGTGGCTCTATTAGTATAGGAGATACCTGAAAACATATCACACTTTTCATCATAGTGCTTTTACCAATGCATAAAATGCATGGAGAAGTCATTTCGAATGACTTGTCCTCAGTGTTGTGAGAACGATGACTGGTTAAAATTTTTGGTGGTTTCTTGTTCAGTCCATAGGCCTACATCATGTGGCAAACCGGTGAGCATGTGGCTCTATTAGTATAGGAGATACCTGAAAACATATCATACTTTTCATCATAGTGTTTTTACCAATGCATAAAATGCATGGAGAAGTCATTTCGAATGACTGGTCCTCAGTGTTGTGAGAACGATGACTGGTTAAAATTTTTGGTGGTTTCTTGTTCAGTCCATAGGCCTACATCATGTGGCAAACCGGTGAGCATGTGGCTCTATTAGTATAGGAGATACCTGAAAATATATCACACTTTTCATCATAGTGCTTTTACCAATGCATAAAATGCATGGAGAAGTCATTTCGAATGACTGGTCCTCAGTGTTGTGAGAACGATGACTGGTTAATATTTTTGGTGGAGTCTTGTTCAGTCCATAGGCCTACATCATGTGCCAAACCGGTGAGCATGTGGCTCTATTAGTATAGGAGATACCTGAAAACATATCACACTTTTCATCATAGTGCTTTTACCAATGCATAAAATGCATGGAGAAGTCATTTCGAATGACTGGTCCTCAGTGTTGTGAGAACGATGACTGGTTAAAATTTTTGGTGGTTTCTTGTTCAGTCCATAGGCCTACATCATGTGGCAAACCGGTGAGCATGTGGCTCTATTAGTATAGGAGATACCTGAAAACATATCACACTTTTCATCATAGTGCTTTTACCAATGCATAAAATGCATGGAGAAGTCATTTCGAATGACTGGTCCTCAGTGCTGTGAGAACGATGACTGGTTAAAATTTTTGGTGGTTTCTTGTTCAGTCCATAGGCCTACATCATGTGGCAAACCGGTGAGCATGTGGCTCTATTAGTATAGGAGATACCTGAAAACATATCACACTTTTCATCATAGTGCTTTTACCAATGCATAAAATGCATGGAGAAGTCATTTCGAATGACTGGTCCTCAGTGTTGTGAGAACGATGACTGGTTAAAATTTTTGGTGGTTTCTTGTTCAGTCCATAGGCCTACATCATGTGGCAAACTGGTGAGCATGTGGCTCTATTAGTATAGGAGATACCTGAAAACATATCACACTTTTCATCATAGTGCTTTTACCAATGCATAAAATGCATGGAGAAGTCATTTCGAATGACTGGTCCTCAGTGTTGTGAGAACGATGACTGGTTAAAATTTTTGGTGGTTTCTTGTTCAGTCCATAGGCCTACATCATGTGGCAAACCGGTGAGCATGTGGCTCTATTAGTATAGGAGATACCTGAAAACATATCACACTTTTCATCATAGTGCTTTTACCAATGCATAAAATGCATGGAGAAGTCATTTCGAATGACTGGTCCTCAGTGTTGTGAGAACGATGACTGGTTAAAATTTTTGGTGGTTTCTTGTTCAGTCCATAGGCCTACATCATGTGGCAAACCGGTGAGCATGTGGCTCTATTAGTATAGGAGATACCTGAAAACATATCACACTTTTCATCATAGTGCTTTTACCAATGCATAAAATGCATGGAGAAGTCATTTCGAATGACTGGTCCTCAGTGTTGTGAGAACGATGACTGGTTAAAATTTTTGGTGGTTTCTTGTTCAGTCCATAGGCCTACATCATGTGGCAAACCGGTGAGCATGTGGCTCTATTAGTATAGGAGATACCTGAAAACATATCACACTTTTCATCATAGTGCTTTTACCAATGCATAAAATGCATGAAGAAGTCATTTCGAATGACTGGTCCTCAGTGTTGTGAGAACGATGACTGGTTAAAATTTTTGGTGGTTTCTTGTTCAGTCCATACGCCTACATCATGTGGCAAACTGGTGAGCATGTGGCTCTATTAGTATAGGAGATACCTGAAAACATATCACACTTTTCATCATAGTGCTTTCACCAATGCATAAAATGCATGGAGATGTCATTTCGAATGACTGGTCCTCAATGTTGTGAGAACGATGACTGGTTAAAATTTTTGGTGGTTTCTTGTTCAGTCCATAGGCCTACATCATGTGGCAAACCGGTGAGCATGTGGCTCTATTAGTATAGGAGATACCTGAAAACATATCACACTTTTCATCATAGTGCTTTTACCAATGCATAAAATGCATGGAGAAGTCATTTCGAATGACTGGTCCTCAGTGTTGTGAGAACGATGCCTGGTAAAAATTTTTGGTGGTTTCTTGTTCAGTCCATAGGCCTACATCATGTGGCAAACCGGTGAGCATGTGGCTCTATTAGTATAGGAGATACCTGAAAACATATCACACTTTTCATCATAGTGCTTTTACCAATGCATAAAATGCATGGAGAAGTCATATCGAATGACTGGTCCTCAGTGTTGTGAGAACGATGACTGGTTAAAATTTTTGGTGGTTTCTTGTTCAGTCCATAGGCCTACATCATGTGGCAAACCGGTGAGCATGTGGCTCTATTAGTATAGGAGATACCTGAAAACATATCATACTTTTCATCATAGTGTTTTTACCAATGCATAAAATGCATGGAGAAGTCATTTCGAATGACTGGTCCTCAGTGTTGTGAGAACGATGACTGGTTAAAATTTTTGGTGGTTTCTTGTTCAGTCCATAGGCCTACATCATGTGGCAAACCGGTGAGCATGTGGCTCTATTAGTATAGGAGATACCTGAAAATATATCACACTTTTCATCATAGTGCTTTTACCAATGCATAAAATGCATGGAGAAGTCATTTCGAATGACTGGTCCTCAGTGCTGTGACAACGATGACTGGTTAATATTTTTGGTGGTTTCTTGTTCAGTCCATAGGCCTACATCATGTGCCAAACCGGTGAGCATGTGGCTCTATTAGTATAGGAGATACCTGAAAACATATCACACTTTTCATCATAGTGCTTTTATCAATGCATAAAATGCATGGAGAAGTCATTTCGAATGACTGGTCCTCAGTGTTGTGAGAACGATGACTGGTTAAAATTTTTGGTGGTTTCTTGTTCAGTCCATAGGCCTACATCATGTGGCAAACCGGTGAGCATGTGGCTCTATTAGTATAGGAGATACCTGAAAACATATCACACTTTTCATCATAGTGCTTTTACCAATGCATAAAATGCATGGAGAAGTCATTTCGAATGACTGGTCCTCAGTGCTGTGAGAACGATGACTGGTTAAAATTTTTGGTGGTTTCTTGTTCAGTCCATAGGCCTACATCATGTGGCAAACCGGTGAGCATGTGGCTCTATTAGTATAGGAGATACCTGAAAACATATCACACTTTTCATCATAGTGCTTTTACCAATGCATAAAATACATGGAGAAGTCATTTCGAATGACTGGTCCTCAGTGCTGTGAGAACGATGACTGGTTAAAATTTTTGGTGGTTTCTTGTTCAGTCCATAGGCCTACATCATGTGGCAAACCGGTGAGCATGTGGCTCTATTAGTATAGGAGATACCTGAAAACATATCACACTTTTCATCATAGTGCTTTTACCAATGCATAAAATGCATGGAGAAGTCATTTCGAATGACTGGTCCTCAGTGTTGTGAGAACGATGACTGGTTAAAATTTTTGGTGGTTTCTTGTTCAGTCCATAGGCCTACATCATGTGGCAAACCGGTGAGCATGTGGCTCTATTAGTATAGGAGATACCTGAAAACATATCACACTTTTCATCATAGTGCTTTTACCAATGCATAAAATGCATGGAGAAGTCATTTCGAATGACTGGTCCTCAGTGTTGTGAGAACGATGACTGGTTAAAATTTTTGGTGGTTTCTTGTTCAGTCCATATGCCTACATCATGTGGCAAACCGGTGAGCATGTGGCTCTATTAGTATAGGAGATACCTGAAAACATATCACACTTTTCATCATAGTGCTTTTACCAATGCATAAAATGCATGGAGAAGTCATTTCGAATGACTGGTCCTCAGTGTTGTGAGAACGATGACTGGTTAAAATTTTTGGTGGTTTCTTGTTCAGTCCATAGGCCTACATCATGTGGCAAACCGGTGAGCATGTGGCTCTATTAGTATAGGAGATACCTGAAAACATATCACACTTTTCATCATAGTGCTTTTACCAATGCATAAAATGCATGGAGAAGTCATTTCGAATGACTGGTCCTCAGTGTTGTGAGAACGATGACTGGTTAAAATTTTTGGTGGTTTCTTGTTCAGTCCATAGGCCTACATCATGTGGCAAACCGGTGAGCATGTGGCTCTATTAGTATAGGAGATACCTGAAAACATATCACACTTTTCATCATAGTGCTTTTACCAATGCATAAAATGCATGGAAAAGTCATTTCGAATGACTGGTCCTCAGTGTTGTGAGGACGATGACTGGTTAAAATTTTTGGTGGTTTCTTGTTCAGTCCATAGGCCTACATCATGTGGCAAACCGGTGAGCATGTGGCTCTATTAGTATAGGAGATACCTGAAAACATATCACACGTTTCATCATAGTGCTTTTACCAATGCATAAAATGCATGGAGAAGTCATTTCGAAGGACTGGTCCTCAGTGTTGTGAGAACGATGACTGGTTAAAATTTTTGGTGGTTTCTTGTTCAGTCCATAGGCCTACATCATGTGGCAAACCGGTGAGCATGTGGCTCTATTAGTATAGGAGATACCTGAAAACATATCACACTTTTCATCATAGTGCTTTTACCAATGCATAAAATGCATGGAGAAGTCATTTCGAATGACTGGTCCTCAGTGTTGTGAGAACGATGACTGGTTAAAATTTTTGGTGGTTTCTTGTTCAGTCCATAGGCCTACATCATGTGGCAAACCGGTGAGCATGTGGCTCTATTAGTATAGGAGATACCTGAAAACATATCATACTTTTCATCATAGTGTTTTTACCAATGCATAAAATGAATGGAGAAGTCATTTCGAATGACTGGTCCTCAGTGTTGTGAGAACGATGACTGGTTAAAATTTTTGGTGGTTTCTTGTTCAGTCCATAGGCCTACATCATGTGGCAAACCGGTGAGCATGTGGCTCTATTAGTATAGGAGATACCTGAAAATATATCACACTTTTCATCATAGTGCTTTTACCAATGCATAAAATGCATGGAGAAGTCATTTCGAATGACTGGTCCTCAGTGTTGTGAGAACGATGACTGGTTAATATTTTTGGTGGAGTCTTGTTCAGTCCATAGGCCTACATCATGTGCCAAACCGGTGAGCATGTGGCTCTATTAGTATAGGAGATACCTGAAAACATATCACACTTTTCATCATAGTGCTTTTACCAATGCATAAAATGCATGGAGAAGTCATTTCGAATGACTGGTCCTCAGTGTTGTGAGAACGATGACTGGTTAAAATTTTTGGTGGTTTCTTGTTCAGTCCATAGGCCTACATCATGTGGCAAACCGGTGAGCATGTGGCTCTATTAGTATAGGAGATACCTGAAAACATATCACACTTTTCATCATAGTGCTTTTACCAATGCATAAAATGCATGGAGAAGTCATTTCGAATGACTGGTCCTCAGTGCTGTGAGAACGATGACTGGTTAAAATTTTTGGTGGTTTCTTGTTCAGTCCATAGGCCTACATCATGTGGCAAACCGGTGAGCATGTGGCTCTATTAGTATAGGAGATACCTGAAAACATATCACACTTTTCATCATAGTGCTTTTACCAATGCATAAAATACATGGAGAAGTCATTTCGAATGACTGGTCCTCAGTGCTGTGAGAACGATGACTGGTTAAAATTTTTGGTGGTTTCTTGTTCAGTCCATAGGCCTACATCATGTGGCAAACCGGTGAGCATGTGGCTCTATTAGTATAGGAGATACCTGAAAACATATCACACTTTTCATCATAGTGCTTTTACCAATGCATAAAATGCATGGAGAAGTCATTTCGAATGACTGGTCCTCAGTGTTGTGAGAACGATGACTGGTTAAAATTTTTGGTGGTTTCTTGTTCAGTCCATAGGCCTACATCATGTGGCAAACCGGTGAGCATGTGGCTCTATTAGTATAGGAGATACCTGAAAACATATCACACTTTTCATCATAGTGCTTTTACCAATGCATAAAATGCATGGAGAAGTCATTTCGAATGACTGGTCCTCAGTGTTGTGAGAACGATGACTGGTTAAAATTTTTGGTGGTTTCTTGTTCAGTCCATATGCCTACATCATGTGGCAAACCGGTGAGCATGTGGCTCTATTAGTATAGGAGATACCTGAAAACATATCACACTTTTCATCATAGTGCTTTTACCAATGCATAAAATGCATGGAGAAGTCATTTCGAATGACTGGTCCTCAGTGTTGTGAGAACGATGACTGGTTAAAATTTTTGGTGGTTTCTTGTTCAGTCCATAGGCCTACATCATGTGGCAAACCGGTGAGCATGTGGCTCTATTAGTATAGGAGATACCTGAAAACATATCACACTTTTCATCATAGTGCTTTTACCAATGCATAAAATGCATGGAGAAGTCATTTCGAATGACTGGTCCTCAGTGTTGTGAGAACGATGACTGGTTAAAATTTTTGGTGGTTTCTTGTTCAGTCCATAGGCCTACATCATGTGGCAAACCGGTGAGCATGTGGCTCTATTAGTATAGGAGATACCTGAAAACATATCACACTTTTCATCATAGTGCTTTTACCAATGCATAAAATGCATGGAAAAGTCATTTCGAATGACTGGTCCTCAGTGTTGTGAGGACGATGACTGGTTAAAATTTTTGGTGGTTTCTTGTTCAGTCCATAGGCCTACATCATGTGGCAAACCGGTGAGCATGTGGCTCTATTAGTATAGGAGATACCTGAAAACATATCACACGTTTCATCATAGTGCTTTTACCAATGCATAAAATGCATGGAGAAGTCATTTCGAAGGACTGGTCCTCAGTGTTGTGAGAACGATGACTGGTTAAAATTTTTGGTGGTTTCTTGTTCAGTCCATAGGCCTACATCATGTGGCAAACCGGTGAGCATGTGGCTCTATTAGTATAGGAGATACCTGAAAACATATCACACTTTTCATCATAGTGCTTTTACCAATGCATAAAATGCATGGAGAAGTCATTTCGAATGACTGGTCCTCAGTGTTGTGAGAACGATGACTGGTTAAAATTTTTGGTGGTTTCTTGTTCAGTCCATAGGCCTACATCATGTGGCAAACCGGTGAGCATGTGGCTCTATTAGTATAGGAGATACCTGAAAACATATCACACTTTTCATCATAGTGCTTTTACCAATGCATAAAATGCATGGAGAAGTCATTTCGAATGACTGGTCCTCAGTGTTGTGAGGACGATGACTGGTTAAAATTTTTGGTGGTTTCTTGTTCAGTCCATAGGCCTACATCATGTGGCAAACCGGTGAGCATGTGGCTCTATTAGTATAGGAGATACCTGAAAACATATCACACTTTTCATCATAGTGCTTTTACCAATGCATAAAATGCATGGAGAAGTCATTTCGAATGACTGGTCCTCAGTGTTGTGAGGACGATGACTGGTTAAAATTTTTGGTGGTTTCTTGTTCAGTCCATAGGCCTACATCATGTGGCAAACCGGTGAGCATGTGGCTCTATTAGTATAGGAGATACCTGGAAACATATCACACTTTTCATCATAGTGCTTTTACCAATGCATAAAATGCATGGAGAAGTCATTTCGAATGACTGGTCCTCAGTGTTGTGAGAACGATGACTGGTTAAAATTTTTGGTGGTTTCTTGTTCAGTCCATAGGCCTACATCATGTGGCAAACCGGTGAGCATGTGGCTCTATTAGTATAGGAGATACCTGAAAACATATCACACTTTTCATCATAGTGCTTTTACCAATGCATAAAATGCATGAAGAAGTCATTTCGAATGACTGGTCCTCAGTGTTGTGAGAACGATGACTGGTTAAAATTTTTGGTGGTTTCTTGTTCAGTCCATACGCCTACATCATGTGGCAAACTGGTGAGCATGTGGCTCTATTAGTATAGGAGATACCTGAAAACATATCACACTTTTCATCATAGTGCTTTCACCAATGCATAAAATGCATGGAGATGTCATTTCGAATGACTGGTCCTCAATGTTGTGAGAACGATGACTGGTTAAAATTTTTGGTGGTTTCTTGTTCAGTCCATAGGCCTACATCATGTGGCAAACCGGTGAGCATGTGGCTCTATTAGTATAGGAGATACCTGAAAACATATCACACTTTTCATCATAGTGCTTTTACCAATGCATAAAATGCATGGAGAAGTCATTTCGAATGACTGGTCCTCAGTGTTGTGAGAACGATGCCTGGTAAAAATTTTTGGTGGTTTCTTGTTCAGTCCATAGGCCTACATCATGTGGCAAACCGGTGAGCATGTGGCTCTATTAGTATAGGAGATACCTGAAAACATATCACACTTTTCATCATAGTGCTTTTACCAATGCATAAAATGCATGGAGAAGTCATTTCGAATGACTGGTCCTCAGTGTTGTGAGAACGATGACTGGTTAAAATTTTTGGTGGTTTCTTGTTCAGTCCATAGGCCTACATCATGTGGCAAACCGGTGAGCATGTGGCTCTATTAGTATAGGAGATACCTGAAAACATATCATACTTTTCATCATAGTGTTTTTACCAATGCATAAAATGCATGGAGAAGTCATTTCGAATGACTGGTCCTCAGTGTTGTGAGAACGATGACTGGTTAAAATTTTTGGTGGTTTCTTGTTCAGTCCATAGGCCTACATCATGTGGCAAACCGGTGAGCATGTGGCTCTATTAGTATAGGAGATACCTGAAAATATATCACACTTTTCATCATAGTGCTTTTACCAATGCATAAAATGCATGGAGAAGTCATTTCGAATGACTGGTCCTCAGTGCTGTGACAACGATGACTGGTTAATATTTTTGGTGGTTTCTTGTTCAGTCCATAGGCCTACATCATGTGCCAAACCGGTGAGCATGTGGCTCTATTAGTATAGGAGATACCTGAAAACATATCACACTTTTCATCATAGTGCTTTTACCAATGCATAAAATGCATGGAGAAGTCATTTCGAATGACTGGTCCTCAGTGTTGTGAGAACGATGACTGGTTAAAATTTTTGGTGGTTTCTTGTTCAGTCCATAGGCCTACATCATGTGGCAAACCGGTGAGCATGTGGCTCTATTAGTATAGGAGATACCTGAAAACATATCACACTTTTCATCATAGTGCTTTTACCAATGCATAAAATGCATGGAGAAGTCATTTCGAATGACTGGTCCTCAGTGCTGTGAGAACGATGACTGGTTAAAATTTTTGGTGGTTTCTTGTTCAGTCCATAGGCCTACATCATGTGGCAAACCGGTGAGCATGTGGCTCTATTAGTATAGGAGATACCTGAAAACATATCACACTTTTCATCATAGTGCTTTTACCAATGCATAAAATACATGGAGAAGTCATTTCGAATGACTGGTCCTCAGTGTTGTGAGAACGATGACTGGTTAAAATTTTTGGTGGTTTCTTGTTCAGTCCATAGGCCTACATCATGTGGCAAACCGGTGAGCATGTGGCTCTATTAGTATAGGAGATACCTGAAAACATATCACACTTTTCATCATAGTGCTTTTACCAATGCATAAAATGCATGGAGAAGTCATTTCGAATGACTGGTCCTCAGTGTTGTGAGAACGATGACTGGTTAAAATTTTTGGTGGTTTCTTGTTCAGTCCATAGGCCTACATCATGTGGCAAACCGGTGAGCATGTGGCTCTATTAGTATAGGAGATACCTGAAAACATATCACACTTTTCATCATAGTGCTTTTACCAATGCATAAAATGCATGGAGAAGTCATTTCGAATGACTGGTCCTCAGTGTTGTGAGAACGATGACTGGTTAAAATTTTTGGTGGTTTCTTGTTCAGTCCATATGCCTACATCATGTGGCAAACCGGTGAGCATGTGGCTCTATTAGTATAGGAGATACCTGAAAACATATCACACTTTTCATCATAGTGCTTTTACCAATGCATAAAATGCATGGAGAAGTCATTTCGAATGACTGGTCCTCAGTGTTGTGAGAACGATGACTGGTTAAAATTTTTGGTGGTTTCTTGTTCAGTCCATAGGCCTACATCATGTGGCAAACCGGTGAGCATGTGGCTCTATTAGTATAGGAAATACCTGAAAACATATCACACTTTTCATCATAGTGCTTTTACCAATGCATAAAATGCATGGAGAAGTCATTTCGAATGACTGGTCCTCAGTGTTGTGAGAACGATGACTGGTTAAAATTTTTGGTGGTTTCTTGTTCAGTCCATAGGCCTACATCATGTGGCAAACCGGTGAGCATGTGGCTCTATTAGTATAGGAGATACCTGAAAACATATCACACTTTTCATCATAGTGCTTTTACCAATGCATAAAATGCATGGAAAAGTCATTTCGAATGACTGGTCCTCAGTGTTGTGAGGACGATGACTGGTTAAAATTTTTGGTGGTTTCTTGTTCAGTCCATAGGCCTACATCATGTGGCAAACCGGTGAGCATGTGGCTCTATTAGTATAGGAGATACCTGAAAACATATCACACGTTTCATCATAGTGCTTTTACCAATGCATAAAATGCATGGAGAAGTCATTTCGAAGGACTGGTCCTCAGTGTTGTGAGAACGATGACTGGTTAAAATTTTTGGTGGTTTCTTGTTCAGTCCATAGGCCTACATCATGTGGCAAACCGGTGAGCATGTGGCTCTATTAGTATAGGAGATACCTGAAAACATATCACACTTTTCATCATAGTGCTTTTACCAATGCATAAAATGCATGGAGAAGTCATTTCGAATGACTGGTCCTCAGTGTTGTGAGAACGATGACTGGTTAAAATTTTTGGTGGTTTCTTGTTCAGTCCATAGGCCTACATCATGTGGCAAACCGGTGAGCATGTGGCTCTATTAGTATAGGAGATACCTGAAAACATATCACACTTTTCATCATAGTGCTTTTACCAATGCATAAAATGCATGGAGAAGTCATTTCGAATGACTGGTCCTCAGTGTTGTGAGGACGATGACTGGTTAAAATTTTTGGTGGTTTCTTGTTCAGTCCATAGGCCTACATCATGTGGCAAACCGGTGAGCATGTGGCTCTATTAGTATAGGAGATACCTGAAAACATATCACACTTTTCATCATAGTGCTTTTACCAATGCATAAAATGCATGGAGAAGTCATTTCGAATGACTGGTCCTCAGTGTTGTGAGAACGATGACTGGTTAAAATTTTTGGTGGTTTCTTGTTCAGTCCATAGGCCTACATCATGTGGCAAACCGGTGAGCATGTGGCTCTTTTAGTATAGGAGATACCTGAAAACATCACACTTTTCATCATAGTGCTTTTACCAATGCATAAAATGCATGGAGAAGTCATTTCGAATGACTGGTCCTCAGTGTTGTGAGAACGATGACTGGTTAAAATTTTTGGTGGTTTCTTGTTCAGTCCATAGGCCTACATCATGTGGCAAACCGGTGAGCATGTGGCTCTATTAGTATAGGAGATACCTGAAAACATATCACACTTTTCATCATAGTGCTTTTACCAATGCATAAAATGCATGGAGAAGTCATTTCGAATGACTGGTCCTCAGTGTTGTGAGAACGATGACTGGTTAAAATTTTTGGTGGTTTCTTGTTCAGTCCATAGGCCTACATCATGTGGCAAACCGGTGAGCATGTGGCTCTATTAGTATAGGAGATACCTGAAAACATATCACACTTTTCATCATAGTGCTTTTACCAATGCATAAAATGCATGGAGAAGTCATTTCGAATGACTGGTCCTCAGTGTTGTGAGAACGATGACTGGTTAAAATTTTTGGTGGTTTCTTGTTCAGTCCATAGGCCTACATCATGTGGCAAACCGGTGAGCATGTGGCTCTATTAGTATAGGAGATACCTGAAAACATATCACACTTTTCATCATAGTGCTTTTACCAATGCATAAAATGCATGGAGAAGTCATTTCGAATGACTGGTCCTCAGTGTTGTGAGGACGATGACTGGTTAAAATTTTTGGTGGTTTCTTGTTCAGTCCATAGGCCTACATCATGTGGCAAACCGGTGAGCATGTGGCTCTATTAGTATAGGAGATACCTGAAAACATATCACACTTTTCATCATAGTGCTTTTACCAATGCATAAAATGCATGGAGAAGTCATTTCGAATGACTGGTCCTCAGTGTTGTGAGAACGATGACTGGTTAAAATTTTTGGTGGTTTCTTGTTCAGTCCATAGGCCTACATCATGTGGCAAACCGGTGAGCATGTGGCTCTATTAGTATAGGAGATACCTGAAAACATATCACACTTTTCATCATAGTGCTTTTACCAATGCATAAAATGCATGAAGAAGTCATTTCGAATGACTGGTCCTCAGTGTTGTGAGAACGATGACTGGTTAAAATTTTTGGTGGTTTCTTGTTCAGTCCATACGCCTACATCATGTGGCAAACTGGTGAGCATGTGGCTCTATTAGTATAGGAGATACCTGAAAACATATCACACTTTTCATCATAGTGCTTTCACCAATGCATAAAATGCATGGAGATGTCATTTCGAATGACTGGTCCTCAATGTTGTGAGAACGATGACTGGTTAAAATTTTTGGTGGTTTCTTGTTCAGTCCATAGGCCTACATCATGTGGCAAACCGGTGAGCATGTGGCTCTATTAGTATAGGAGATACCTGAAAACATATCACACTTTTCATCATAGTGCTTTTACCAATGCATAAAATGCATGGAGAAGTCATTTCGAATGACTGGTCCTCAGTGTTGTGAGAACGATGCCTGGTAAAAATTTTTGGTGGTTTCTTGTTCAGTCCATAGGCCTACATCATGTGGCAAACCGGTGAGCATGTGGCTCTATTAGTATAGGAGATACCTGAAAACATATCACACTTTTCATCATAGTGCTTTTACCAATGCATAAAATGCATGGAGAAGTCATTTCGAATGACTGGTCCTCAGTGTTGTGAGAACGATGACTGGTTAAAATTTTTGGTGGTTTCTTGTTCAGTCCATAGGCCTACATCATGTGGCAAACCGGTGAGCATGTGGCTCTATTAGTATAGGAGATACCTGAAAACATATCATACTTTTCATCATAGTGTTTTTACCAATGCATAAAATGCATGGAGAAGTCATTTCGAATGACTGGTCCTCAGTGTTGTGAGAACGATGACTGGTTAAAATTTTTGGTGGTTTCTTGTTCAGTCCATAGGCCTACATCATGTGGCAAACCGGTGAGCATGTGGCTCTATTAGTATAGGAGATACCTGAAAATATATCACACTTTTCATCATAGTGCTTTTACCAATGCATAAAATGCATGGAGAAGTCATTTCGAATGACTGGTCCTCAGTGCTGTGACAACGATGACTGGTTAATATTTTTGGTGGTTTCTTGTTCAGTCCATAGGCCTACATCATGTGCCAAACCGGTGAGCATGTGGCTCTATTAGTATAGGAGATACCTGAAAACATATCACACTTTTCATCATAGTGCTTTTACCAATGCATAAAATGCATGGAGAAGTCATTTCGAATGACTGGTCCTCAGTGTTGTGAGAACGATGACTGGTTAAAATTTTTGGTGGTTTCTTGTTCAGTCCATAGGCCTACATCATGTGGCAAACCGGTGAGCATGTGGCTCTATTAGTATAGGAGATACCTGAAAACATATCACACTTTTCATCATAGTGCTTTTACCAATGCATAAAATGCATGGAGAAGTCATTTCGAATGACTGGTCCTCAGTGCTGTGAGAACGATGACTGGTTAAAATTTTTGGTGGTTTCTTGTTCAGTCCATAGGCCTACATCATGTGGCAAACCGGTGAGCATGTGGCTCTATTAGTATAGGAGATACCTGAAAACATATCACACTTTTCATCATAGTGCTTTTACCAATGCATAAAATACATGGAGAAGTCATTTCGAATGACTGGTCCTCAGTGTTGTGAGAACGATGACTGGTTAAAATTTTTGGTGGTTTCTTGTTCAGTCCATAGGCCTACATCATGTGGCAAACCGGTGAGCATGTGGCTCTATTAGTATAGGAGATACCTGAAAACATATCACACTTTTCATCATAGTGCTTTTACCAATGCATAAAATGCATGGAGAAGTCATTTCGAATGACTGGTCCTCAGTGTTGTGAGAACGATGACTGGTTAAAATTTTTGGTGGTTTCTTGTTCAGTCCATAGGCCTACATCATGTGGCAAACCGGTGAGCATGTGGCTCTATTAGTATAGGAGATACCTGAAAATATATCACACTTTTCATCATAGTGCTTTTACCAATGCATAAAATGCATGGAGAAGTCATTTCGAATGACTGGTCCTCAGTGTTGTGAGAACGATGACTGGTTAAAATTTTTGGTGGTTTCTTGTTCAGTCCATATGCCTACATCATGTGGCAAACCGGTGAGCATGTGGCTCTATTAGTATAGGAGATACCTGAAAACATATCACACTTTTCATCATAGTGCTTTTACCAATGCATAAAATGCATGGAGAAGTCATTTCGAATGACTGGTCCTCAGTGTTGTGAGAACGATGACTGGTTAAAATTTTTGGTGGTTTCTTGTTCAGTCCATAGGCCTACATCATGTGGCAAACCGGTGAGCATGTGGCTCTATTAGTATAGGAAATACCTGAAAACATATCACACTTTTCATCATAGTGCTTTTACCAATGCATAAAATGCATGGAGAAGTCATTTCGAATGACTGGTCCTCAGTGTTGTGAGAACGATGACTGGTTAAAATTTTTGGTGGTTTCTTGTTCAGTCCATAGGCCTACATCATGTGGCAAACCGGTGAGCATGTGGCTCTATTAGTATAGGAGATACCTGAAAACATATCACACTATTCATCATAGTGCTTTTACCAATGCATAAAATGCATGGAAAAGTCATTTCGAATGACTGGTCCTCAGTGTTGTGAGGACGATGACTGGTTAAAATTTTTGGTGGTTTCTTGTTCAGTCCATAGGCCTACATCATGTGGCAAACCGGTGAGCATGTGGCTCTATTAGTATAGGAGATACCTGAAAACATATCACACGTTTCATCATAGTGCTTTTACCAATGCATAAAATGCATGGAGAAGTCATTTCGAAGGACTGGTCCTCAGTGTTGTGAGAACGATGACTGGTTAAAATTTTTGGTGGTTTCTTGTTCAGTCCATAGGCCTACATCATGTGGCAAACCGGTGAGCATGTGGCTCTATTAGTATAGGAGATACCTGAAAACATATCACACTTTTCATCATAGTGCTTTTACCAATGCATAAAATGCATGGAGAAGTCATTTCGAATGACTGGTCCTCAGTGTTGTGAGAACGATGACTGGTTAAAATTTTTGGTGGTTTCTTGTTCAGTCCATAGGCCTACATCATGTGGCAAACCGGTGAGCATGTGGCTCTATTAGTATAGGAGATACCTGAAAACATATCACACTTTTCATCATAGTGCTTTTACCAATGCATAAAATGCATGGAGAAGTCATTTCGAATGACTGGTCCTCAGTGTTGTGAGGACGATGACTGGTTAAAATTTTTGGTGGTTTCTTGTTCAGTCCATAGGCCTACATCATGTGGCAAACCGGTGAGCATGTGGCTCTATTAGTATAGGAGATACCTGAAAACATATCACACTTTTCATCATAGTGCTTTTACCAATGCATAAAATGCATGGAGAAGTCATTTCGAATGACTGGTCCTCAGTGTTGTGAGAACGATGACTGGTTAAAATTTTTGGTGGTTTCTTGTTCAGTCCATAGGCCTACATCATGTGGCAAACCGGTGAGCATGTGGCTCTTTTAGTATAGGAGATACCTGAAAACATCACACTTTTCATCATAGTGCTTTTACCAATGCATAAAATGCATGGAGAAGTCATTTCGAATGACTGGTCCTCAGTGTTGTGAGAACGATGACTGGTTAAAATTTTTGGTGGTTTCTTGTTCAGTCCATAGGCCTACATCATGTGGCAAACCGGTGAGCATGTGGCTCTATTAGTATAGGAGATACCTGAAAACATATCACACTTTTCATCATAGTGCTTTTACCAATGCATAAAATGCATGGAGAAGTCATTTCGAATGACTGGTCCTCAGTGTTGTGAGAACGATGACTGGTTAAAATTTTTGGTGGTTTCTTGTTCAGTCCATAGGCCTACATCATGTGGCAAACCGGTGAGCATGTGGCTCTATTAGTATAGGAGATACCTGAAAACATATCACACTTTTCATCATAGTGCTTTTACCAATGCATAAAATGCATGGAGAAGTCATTTCGAATGACTGGTCCTCAGTGTTGTGAGAACGATGACTGGTTAAAATTTTTGGTGGTTTCTTGTTCAGTCCATAGGCCTACATCATGTGGCAAACCGGTGAGCATGTGGCTCTATTAGTATAGGAGATACCTGAAAACATATCACACTTTTCATCATAGTGCTTTTACCAATGCATAAAATGCATGGAGAAGTCATTTCGAATGACTGGTCCTCAGTGTTGTGAGGACGATGACTGGTTAAAATTTTTGGTGGTTTCTTGTTCAGTCCATAGGCCTACATCATGTGGCAAACCGGTGAGCATGTGGCTCTATTAGTATAGGAGATACCTGAAAACATATCACACTTTTCATCATAGTGCTTTTACCAATGCATAAAATGCATGGAGAAGTCATTTCGAATGACTGGTCCTCAGTGTTGTGAGAAAGATGACTGGTTAAAATTTTTGGTGGTTTCTTGTTCAGTCCATAGGCCTACATCATGTGGCAAACCGGTGAGCATGTGGCTCTATTAGTATAGGAGATACCTGAAAACATATCACACTTTTCATCATAGTGCTTTTACCAATGCATAAAATGCATGGAGAAGTCATTTCGAATGACTGGTCCTCAGTGCTGTGAGAACGATGACTGGTTAAAATTTTTGGTGGTTTCTTGTTCTGTCCATAGGCCTACATCATGTGGCAAACCGGTGAGCATGTGGCTCTATTAGTATAGGAGATACCTGAAAACATATCACACTTTTCATCATAGTGCTTTTACCAATGCATAAAATGCATGGAGAAGTAATTTCGAATGACTGGTCCTCAGTGTTGTGAGAACGATGACTGGTTAACATTTTTGGTGGTTTCTTGTTCAGTCCATAGGCCTACATCATGTGGCAAACCGGTGAGCATGTGGCTCTATTAGTATAGGAGATACCTGAAAACATATCACACTTTTCATCATAGTGCTTTTACCAATGCATAAAATGCATGGAGAAGTCATTTCGAATGACTGGTCCTCAGTGTTGTGAGAACGATGACTGGTTAAAATTTTTGGTGGTTTCTTGTTCAGTCCATAGGCCTACATCATGTGGCAAACCGGTGAGCATGTGGCTCTATTAGTATAGGAGATACCTGAAAACATATCACACTTTTCATCATAGTGCTTTTACCAATGCATAAAATGCATGGAGAAGTCATTTCGAATGACTGGTCCTCAGTGTTGTGAGAACGATGACTGGTTAAAATTTTTGGTGGTTTCTTGTTCAGTCCATAGGCCTACATCATGTGGCAAACCGGTGAGCATGTGGCTCTATTCGTATAGGAGATACCTGAAAACATATCACACTTTTCATCATAGTGCTTTTACCAATGCATAAAATGCATGGAGAAGTCATTTCGAATGACTGGTCCTCAGTGTTGTGAGAACGATGACTGGTTAAAATTTTGGGTGGTTTCTTGTTCAGTCCATAGGCCTACATCATGTGGCAAACCGGTGAGCATGTGGCTCTATTAGTATAGGAGATACCTGAAAACATATCACACTTTTCATCATAGTGCTTTTACCAATGCATAAAATGCATGGAGAAGTCATTTCGAATGACTGGTCCTCAGTGTTGTGAGAACGATGACTGGTTAAAATTTTTGGTGGTTTCTTGTTCAGTCCATAGGCCTACATCATGTGGCAAACCGGTGAGCATGTGGCTCTATTAGTATAGGAGATACCTGAAAACATATCACACTTTTCATCATAGTGCTTTTACCAATGCATAAAATGCATGGAGAAGTCATTTCGAATGACTGGTCCTCAGTGTTGTGAGAACGATGACTGGTTAAAATTTTTGGTGGTTTCTTGTTCAGTCCATAGGCCTACATCATGTGGCAAACTGGTGAGCATGTGGCTCTATTAGTATAGGAGATACCTGAAAACATATCACACTTTTCATCATAGTGCTTTTACCAATGCATAAAATGCATGGAGAAGTCATTTCGAATGACTGGTCCTCAGTGTTGTGAGAACGATGACTGGTTAAAATTTTTGGTGGTTTCTTGTTCAGTCCATAGGCCTACATCATGTGGCAAACCGGTGAGCATGTGGCTCTATTAGTATAGGAGATACCTGAAAACATATCACACTTTTCATCATAGTGCTTTTACCAATGCATAAAATGCATGGAGAAGTCATTTCGAATGACTGGTCCTCAGTGTTGTGAGAACGATGACTGGTTAAAATTTTTGGTGGTTTCTTGTTCAGTCCATAGGCCTACATCATGTGGCAAACCGGTGAGCATGTGGCTCTATTAGTATAGGAGATACCTGAAAACATATCACACTTTTCATCATAGTGCTTTTACCAATGCATAAAATGCATGGAGAAGTCATTTCGAATGACTGGTCCTCAGTGTTGTGAGAACGATGACTGGTTAAAATTTTTGGTGGTTTCTTGTTCAGTCCATAGGCCTACATCATGTGGCAAACCGGTGAGCATGTGGCTCTATTAGTATAGGAGATACCTGAAAACATATCACACTTTTCATCATAGTGCTTTTACCAATGCATAAAATGCATGGAGAAGTCATTTCGAATGACTGGTCCTCAGTGTTGTGAGAACGATGACTGGTTAAAATTTTTGGTGGTTTCTTGTTCAGTCCATAGGCCTACATCATGTGGCAAACCGGTGAGCATGTGGCTCTATTAGTATAGGAGATACCTGAAAACATATCACACTTTTCATCATAGTGCTTTTACCAATGCATAAAATGCATGGAGAAGTCATTTCGAATGACTGGTCCTCAGTGTTGTGAGAACGATGACTGGTTAAAATTTTTGGTGGTTTCTTGTTCAGTCCATAGGCCTACATCATGTGGCAAACCGGTGAGCATGTGGCTCTATTAGTATAGGAGATACCTGAAAACATATCACACTTTTCATCATAGTGCTTTTACCAATGCATAAAATGCATGAAGAAGTCATTTCGAATGACTGGTCCTCAGTGTTGTGAGAACGATGACTGGTTAAAATTTTTGGTGGTTTCTTGTTCAGTCCATAGGCCTACATCATGTGGCAAACTGGTGAGCATGTGGCTCTATTAGTATAGGAGATACCTGAAAACATATCACACTTTTCATCATAGTGCTTTTACCAATGCATAAAATGCATGGAGATGTCATTTCGAATGACTGGTCCTCAATGTTGTGAGAACGATGACTGGTTAAAATTTTTGGTGGTTTCTTGTTCAGTCCATAGGCCTACATCATGTGGCAAACCGGTGAGCATGTGGCTCTATTAGTATAGGAGATACCTGAAAACATATCACACTTTTCATCATAGTGCTTTTACCAATGCATAAAATGCATGGAGAAGTCATTTCGAATGACTGGTCCTCAGTGTTGTGAGAACGATGCCTGGTAAAAATTTTTGGTGGTTTCTTGTTCAGTCCATAGGCCTACATCATGTGGCAAACCGGTGAGCATGTGGCTCTATTAGTATAGGAGATACCTGAAAACATATCACACTTTTCATCATAGTGCTTTTACCAATGCATAAAATGCATGGAGAAGTCATTTCGAATGACTGGTCCTCAGTGTTGTGAGAACGATGACTGGTTAAAATTTTTGGTGGTTTCTTGTTCAGTCCATAGGCCTACATCATGTGGCAAACCGGTGAGCATGTGGCTCTATTAGTATAGGAGATACCTGAAAACATATCACACTTTTCATCATAGTGCTTTTACCAATGCATAAAATGCATGGAGAAGTCATTTCGAATGACTGGTCCTCAGTGTTGTGAGAACGATGACTGGTTAAAATTTTTGGTGGCTTCTTGTTCAGTCCATAGGCCTACATCATGTGGCAAACCGGTGAGCATGTGGCTCTATTAGTATAGGAGATACCTGAAAACATCACACTTTTCATCATAGTGCTTTTACCAATGCATAAAATGCATGGAGAAGTCATTTCGAATGACTGGTCCTCAGTGTTGTGAGAACGATGACTGGTTAAAATTTTTGGTGGTTTCTTGTTCAGTCCATAGGCCTACATCATGTGGCAAACCGGTGAGCATGTGGCTCTATTAGTATAGGAGATACCTGAAAACATATCACACTTTTCATCATAGTGCTTTTACCAATGCATAAAATGCATGGAGAAGTCATTTCGAATGACTGGTCCTCAGTGTTGTGAGAACGATGACTGGTTAAAATTTTTGGTGGTTTCTTGTTCAGTCCATAGGCCTACATCATGTGGCAAACCGGTGAGCATGTGGCTCTATTAGTATAGGAGATGCCTGAAAACATATCACACTTTTCATCATAGTGCTTTTACCAATGCATAAAATGCATGGAGAAGTCATTTCGAATGACTGGTCCTCAGTGTTGTGAGAACGATGACTGGTTAAAATTTTTGGTGGTTTCTTGTTCAGTCCATAGGCCTACATCATGTGGCAAACCGGTGAGCATGTGGCTCTATTAGTATAGGAGATACCTGAAAACATATCACACTTTTCATCATAGTGCTTTTACCAATGCATAAAATGCATGGAGAAGTCATTTCGAATGACTGGTCCTCAGTGTTGTGAGGACGATGACTGGTTAAAATTTTTGGTGGTTTCTTGTTCAGTCCATAGGCCTACATCATGTGGCAAACCGGTGAGCATGTGGCTCTATTAGTATAGGAGATACCTGAAAACATATCACACTTTTCATCATAGTGCTTTTACCAATGCATAAAATGCATGGAGAAGTCATTTCGAATGACTGGTCCTCAGTGTTGTGAGAAAGATGACTGGTTAAAATTTTTGGTGGTTTCTTGTTCAGTCCATAGGTCTACATCATGTGGCAAACCGGTGAGCATGTGGCTCTATTAGTATAGGAGATACCTGAAAACATATCACACTTTTCATCATAGTGCTTTTACCAATGCATTAAATGCATGGAGAAGTCATTTCGAATGACTGGTCCTCAGTGCTGTGAGAACGATGACTGGTTAAAATTTTTGGTGGTTTCTTGTTCTGTCCATAGGCCTACATCATGTGGCAAACCGGTGAGCATGTGGCTCTATTAGTATAGGAGATACCTGAAAACATATCACACTTTTCATCATAGTGCTTTTACCAATGCATAAAATGCATGGAGAAGTAATTTCGAATGACTGGTCCTCAGTGTTGTGAGAACGATGACTGGTTAACATTTTTGGTGGTTTCTTGTTCAGTCCATAGGCCTACATCATGTGGCAAACCGGTGAGCATGTGGCTCTATTAGTATAGGAGATACCTGAAAACATATCACACTTTTCATCATAGTGCTTTTACCAATGCATAAAATGCATGGAGAAGTCATTTCGAATGACTGGTCCTCAGTGTTGTGAGAACGATGACTGGTTAAAATTTTTGGTGGTTTCTTGTTCAGTCCATAGGCCTACATCATGTGGCAAACCGGTGAGCATGTGGCTCTATTAGTATAGGAGATACCTGAAAACATATCACACTTTTCATCATAGTGCTTTTACCAATGCATAAAATGCATGGAGAAGTCATTTCGAATGACTGGTCCTCAGTGTTGTGAGAACGATGACTGGTTAAAATTTTTGGTGGTTTCTTGTTCAGTCCATAGGCCTACATCATGTGGCAAACCGGTGAGCATGTGGCTCTATTCGTATAGGAGATACCTGAAAACATATCACACTTTTCATCATAGTGCTTTTACCAATGCATAAAATGCATGGAGAAGTCATTTCGAATGACTGGTCCTCAGTGTTGTGAGAACGATGACTGGTTAAAATTTTGGGTGGTTTCTTGTTCAGTCCATAGGCCTACATCATGTGGCAAACCGGTGAGCATGTGGCTCTATTAGTATAGGAGATACCTGAAAACATATCACACTTTTCATCATAGTGCTTTTACCAATGCATAAAATGCATGGAGAAGTCATTTCGAATGACTGGTCCTCAGTGTTGTGAGAACGATGACTGGTTAAAATTTTTGGTGGTTTCTTGTTCAGTCCATAGGCCTACATCATGTGGCAAACCGGTGAGCATGTGGCTCTATTAGTATAGGAGATACCTGAAAACATATCACACTTTTCATCATAGTGCTTTTACCAATGCATAAAATGCATGGAGAAGTCATTTCGAATGACTGGTCCTCAGTGTTGTGAGAACGATGACTGGTTAAAATTTTTGGTGGTTTCTTGTTCAGTCCATAGGCCTACATCATGTGGCAAACCGGTGAGCATGTGGCTCTATTAGTATAGGAGATACCTGAAAACATATCACACTTTTCATCATAGTGCTTTTACCAATGCATAAAATGCATGGAGAAGTCATTTCGAATGACTGGTCCTCAGTGTTGTGAGAACGATGACTGGTTAAAATTTTTGGTGGTTTCTTGTTCAGTCCATAGGCCTACATCATGTGGCAAACCGGTGAGCATGTGGCTCTATTAGTATAGGAGATACCTGAAAACATATCACACTTTTCATCATAGTGCTTTTACCAATGCATAAAATGCATGGAGAAGTCATTTCGAATGACTGGTCCTCAGTGTTGTGAGAACGATGACTGGTTAAAATTTTTGGTGGTTTCTTGTTCAGTCCATAGGCCTACATCATGTGGCAAACCGGTGAGCATGTGGCTCTATTAGTATAGGAGATACCTGAAAACATATCACACTTTTCATCATAGTGCTTTTACCAATGCATAAAATGCATGGAGAAGTCATTTCGAATGACTGGTCCTCAGTGTTGTGAGGACGATGACTGGTTAAAATTTTTGGTGGTTTCTTGTTCAGTCCATAGGCCTACATCATGTGGCAAACCGGTGAGCATGTGGCTCTATTAGTATAGGAGATACCTGAAAACATATCACACTTTTCATCATAGTGCTTTTACCAATGCATAAAATGCATGGAGAAGTCATTTCGAAGGACTGGTCCTCAGTGTTGTGAGAACGATGACTGGTTAAAATTTTTGGTGGTTTCTTGTTCAGTCCATAGGCCTACATCATGTGGCAAACCGGTGAGCATGTGGCTCTATTAGTATAGGAGATACCTGAAAACATATCACACTTTTCATCATAGTGCTTTTACCAATGCATAAAATACATGGAGAAGTCATTTCGAATGACTGGTCCTCAGTGTTGTGAGGACGATGACTGGTTAAAATTTTTGGTGGTTTCTTGTTCAGTCCATAGGCCTACATCATGTGGCAAACCGGTGAGCATGTGGCTCTATTAGTATAGGAGATACCTGAAAACATATCACACTTTTCATCATAGTGCTTTTACCAATGCATAAAATGCATGGAGAAGTCATTTCAAATGACTGGTCCTCAGTGTTGTGAGAACGATGACTGGTTAAAATTTTTGGTGGTTTCTTGTTCAGTCCATAGGCCTACATCATGTGGCAAACCGGTGAGCATGTGGCTCTATTAGTATAGGAGATACCTGAAAACATAACACACTTTTCATCATAGTGCTTTTACCAATGTATAAAATGCATGGAGAAGTCATTTCGAATGACTGGTCCTCAGTGTTGTGAGAACGATGACTGGTTAAAATTTTTGGTGGTTTCTTGTTCAGTCCATAGGCCTACATCATGTGGCAAACCGGTGAGCATGTGGCTCTATTAGTATAGGAGATACCTGAAAACATATCACACTTTTCATCATAGTGCTTTTACCAATGCATAAAATGCATGGAGAAGTCATTTCGAATGACTGGTCCTCAGTGTTGTGAGAACGATGACTGGTTAAAATTTTTGGTGGTTTCTTGTTCAGTCCATAGGCCTACATCATGTGGCAAACCGGTGAGCATGTGGCTCTATTAGTATAGGAGATACCTGAAAACATATCACACTTTTCATCATAGTGCTTTTACCAATGCATAAAATGCATGGAGAAGTCATTTCGAATGACTGGTCCTCAATGTTGTGAGAACGATGACTGGTTAAAATTTTTGGTGGTTTCTTGTTCAGTCCATAGGCCTACATCATGTGGCAAACCGGTGAGCATGTGGCTCTATTAGTATAGGAGATACCTGAAAACATATCACACTTTTCATCATAGTGCTTTTACCAATGCATAAAATGCATGGAGAAGTCATTTCGAATGACTGGTCCTCAGTGTTGTGAGAACGATGACTGGTTAAAATTTTTGGTGGTTTCTTGTTCAGTCCATAGGCCTACATCATGTGGCAAACCGGTGAGCATGTGGCTCTATTAGTATAGGAGATACCTGAAAACATATCACACTTTTCATCATAGTGCTTTTACCAATGCATACAATGCATGGAGAAGTCATTTCGAATGACTGGTCCTCAGTGTTGTGAGAACGATGACTGGTTAAAATTTTTGGTGGTTTCTTGTTCAGTCCATAGGCCTACATCATGTGGCAAACCGGTGAGCATGTGGCTCTATTAATATAGGAGATACCTGAAAACATATCACACTTTTCATCATAGTGCTTTTACCAATGCATAAAATGCATGGAGAAGTCATTTCGAATGACTGGTCCTCAGTGTTGTGAGAACGATGACTGGTTAAAATTTTTGGTGGCTTCTTGTTCAGTCCATAGGCCTACATCATGTGGCAAACCGGTGAGCATGTGGCTCTATTAGTATAGGAGATACCTGAAAACATATCACACTTTTCATCATAGTGCTTTTACCAATGCATAAAATGCATGGAGAAGTCATTTCGAATGACTGGTCCTCAGTGTTGTGAGAACGATGACTGGTTAAAATTTTTGGTGGTTTCTTGTTCAGTCCATAGGCCTACATCATGTGGCAAACCGGTGAGCATGTGGCTCTATTAGTATAGGAGATACCTGAAAACATATCACACTTTTCATCATAGTGCTTTTACCAATGCATAAAATGCATGGAGAAGTCATTTCGAATGACTGGTCCTCAGTGTTGTGAGAACGATGACTGGTTAAAATTTTTGGTGGTTTCTTGTTCAGTCCATAGGCCTACATCATGTGGCAAACCGGTGAGCATGTGGCTCTATTAGTATAGGAGATACCTGAAAACATATCACACTTTTCATCATAGTGCTTTTACCAATGCATAAAATGCATGGAGAAGTCATTTCGAATGACTGGTCCTCAGTGTTGTGAGAACGATGACTGGTTAAAATTTTTGGTGGTTTCTTGTTCAGTCCATAGGCCTACATCATGTGGCAAAATGGTGAGCATGTGGCTCTATTAGTATAGGAGATACCTGAAAACATATCATACTTTTCATCATAGTGCTTTTACCAATGCATAAAATGCATGGAGAAGTCATTTCGAATGACTGGTCCTCAGTGTTGTGAGAACGATGACTGGTTAAAATTTTTGGTGGTTTCTTGTTCAGTCCATAGGCCTACATCATGTGGCAAACCGGTGAGCATGTGGCTCTATTAGTATAGGAGATACCTGAAAACATATCACACTTTTCATCATAGTGCTTTTACCAATGCATAAAATGCATGGAGAAGTCATTTCGAATGACTGGTCCTCAGAGTTGTGAGAACGATGACTGGTTAAAATTTTTGGTGGTTTCTTGTTCAGTCCATAGGCCTACATCATGTGGCAAACCGGTGAGCATGTGGCTCTATTAGTATAGGAGATACCTAAAAACATATCATACTTTTCATCATAGTGCTTTTACCAATGCATAAAATGCATGGAGAAGTCATTTCGAATGACTGGTCCTCAGTGTTGTGAGAACGATGACTGGTTAAAATTTTTGGTGGTTTCTTGTTCAGTCCATAGGCCTACATCATGTGGCAAACCGGTGAGCATGTGGCTCTATTAGTATAGGAGATACCTGAAAACATATCACACTTTTCATCATAGTGCTTTTACCAATGCATAAAATGCATGGAGAAGTCATTTCGAATGACTGGTCCTCAGTGTTGTGAGAACGATGACTGGTTAAAATTTTTGGTGGTTTCTTGTTCAGTCCATAGGCCTACATCATGTGGCAAACCAGTGAGCATGTGGCTCTATTAGTATAGGAGATACCTGAAAACATATCACACTTTTCATCATAGTGCTTTTACCAATGCATAAAATGCATGGAGAAGTCATTTCGAATGACTGGTCCTCAGTGTTGTGAGAACGATGACTGGTTAAAATTTTTGGTGGTTTCTTGTTCAGTCCATAGGCCTACATCATGTGGCAAACCGGTGAGCATGTGGCTCTATTAGTATAGGAGATACCTGAAAACATATCACACTTTTCATCATAGTGCTTTTATCAATGCATAAAATGCATGGAGAAGTCATTTCGAATGACTGGTCCTCAGTGCTGTGAGAACGATGACTGGTTAAAATTTTTGGTGGTTTCTTGTTCAGTCCATAGGCCTACATCATGTGGCAAACCGGTGAGCATGTGGCTCTATTAGTATAGGAGATACCTGAAAACATATCACACTTTTCATCATAGTGCTTTTACCAATGCATAAAATGCATGGAGAAGTCATTTCGAATGACTGGTCCTCAGTGTTGTGAGAACGATGACTGGTTAAAATTTTTGGTGGTTTCTTGTTCAGTCCATAGGCCTACATCATGTGGCAAACCGGTGAGCATGTGGCTCTATTAGTATAGGAGATACCTGAAAACATATCACACTTTTCATCATAGTGCTTTTACCAATGCATAAAATGCATGGAGAAGTCATTTCGAATGACTGGTCCTCAGTGTTGTGAGAACGATGACTGGTTAAAATTTTTGGTGGTTTCTTGTTCAGTCCATAGGCCTACATCATGTGGCAAACCGGTGAGCATGTGGCTCTATTAGTATAGGAGATACCTGAAAACATATCACACTTTTCATCATAGTGCTTTTACCAATGCATAAAATGCATGGAGAAGTCATTTCGAATGACTGGTCCTCAGTGTTGTGAGGACGATGACTGGTTAAAATTTTTGGTGGTTTCTTGTTCAGTCCATAGGCCTACATCATGTGGCAAACCGGTGAGCATGTGGCTCTATTAGTATAGGAGATACCTGAAAACATATCACACTTTTCATCATAGTGCTTTTACCAATGCATAAAATGCATGGAGAAGTCATTTCGAAGGACTTGTCCTCAGTGTTGTGAGAACGATGACTGGTTAAAATTTTTGGTGGTTTCTTGTTCAGTCCATAGGCCTACATCATGTGGCAAACCGGTGAGCATGTGGCTCTATTAGTATAGGAGATACCTGAAAACATATCACACTTTTCATCATAGTGCTTTTACCAATGCATAAAATGCATGGAGAAGTCATTTCGAAGGACTGGTCCTCAGTGTTGTGAGAACGATGACTGGTTAAAATTTTTGGTGGTTTCTTGTTCAGTCCATAGGCCTACATCATGTGGCAAACCGGTGAGCATGTGGCTCTATTAGTATAGGAGATACCTGAAAACATATCACACTTTTCATCATAGTGCTTTTACCAATGCATAAAATACATGGAGAAGTCATTTCGAATGACTGGTCCTCAGTGTTGTGAGGACGATGACTGGTTAAAATTTTTGGTGGTTTCTTGTTCAGTCCATAGGCCTACATCATGTGGCAAACCGGTGAGCATGTGGCTCTATTAGTATAGGAGATACCTGAAAACATATCACACTTTTCATCATAGTGCTTTTACCAATGCATAAAATGCATGGAGAAGTCATTTCGAATGACTGGTCCTCAGTGTTGTGAGAACGATGACTGGTTAAAATTTTTGGTGGTTTCTTGTTCAGTCCATAGGCCTACATCATGTGGCAAACCGGTGAGCATGTGGCTCTATTAGTATAGGAGATACCTGAAAACATATCACACTTTTCATCATAGTGCTTTTACCAATGCATAAAATGCATGGAGAAGTCATTTCGAATGACTGGTCCTCAGTGTTGTGAGAACGATGACTGGTTAAAATTTTTGGTGTTTTCTTGTTCAGTCCATAGGCCTACATCATGTGGCAAACCGGTGAGCATGTGGCTCTATTAGTATAGGAGATACCTGAAAACATATCACACTTTTCATCATAGTGCTTTTACCAATGTATAAAATGCATGGAGAAGTCATTTCGAATGACTGGTCCTCAGTGTTGTGAGAACGATGACTGGTTAAAATTTTTGGTGGTTTCTTGTTCAGTCCATAGGCCTACATCATGTGGCAAACCGGTGAGCATGTGGCTCTATTAGTATAGGAGATACCTGAAAACATCACACTTTTCATCATAGTGCTTTTACCAATGCATAAAATGCATGGAGAAGTCATTTCGAATGACTGGTCCTTAGTGTTGTGAGAACGATGACTGGTTAAAATTTTTGGTGGTTTCTTGTTCAGTCCATAGGCCTACATCATGTGGCAAACCGGTGAGCATGTGGCTCTATTAGTATAGGAGATACCTGAAAACATATCACACTTTTCATCATAGTGCTTTTACCAATGCATAAAATGCATGGAGAAGTCATTTCGAATGACTGGTCCTCAGTGTTGTGAGAACGATGACTGGTTAAAATTTTTGGTTGTTTCTTGTTCAGTCCATAGGCCTACATCATGTGGCAAACCGGTGAGCATGTGGCTCTATTAGTATAGGAGATACCTGAAAACATATCACACTTTTCATCATAGTGCTTTTACCAATGCATAAAATGCATGGAGAAGTCACTTCGAATGACTGGTCCTCAGTGCTGTGAGAACGATGACTGGTTAAAATTTTTGGTGGTTTCTAGTTCAGTCCATAGGCCTACATCATGTGGCAAACCGGTGAGCATGTGGCTCTATTAGTATAGGAGATACCTGAAAACATATCACACTTTTCATCATAGTGCTTTTACCAATGCATAAAATGCATGGAGAAGTCATTTCGAATGACTGGTCCTCAGTGTTGTGAGAACGATGACTGGTTAAAATTTTTGGTGGTTTCTTGTTCAGTCCATAGGCCTACATCATGTGGCAAACCGGTGAGCATGTGGCTCTATTAGTATAGGAGATACCTGAAAACATATCACACTTTTCATCATAGTGCTTTTACCAATGCATAAAATGCATGGAGAAGTCATTTCGAATGACTGGTCCTCAGTGTTGTGAGAACGATGACTGGTTAAAATTTTTGGTGGTTTCTTGTTCAGTCCATAGGCCTACATCATGTGGCAAACCGGTGAGCATGTGGCTCTATTCGTATAGGAGATACCTGAAAACATATCACACTTTTCATCATAGTGCTTTTACCAATGCATAAAATGCATGGAGAAGTCATTTCGAATGACTGGTCCTCAGTGTTGTGAGAACGATGACTGGTTAAAATTTTTGGTGGTTTCTTGTTCAGTCCATAGGCCTACATCATGTGGCAAACCGGTGAGCATGTGGCTCTATTAGTATAGGAGATACCTGAAAACATATCACACTTTTCATCATAGTGCTTTTACCAATGCATAAAATGCATGGAGAAGTCATTTCGAATGACTGGTCCTCAGTGTTGTAAGAACGATGACTGGTTAAAATTTTTGGTGGTTTCTTGTTCAGTCCATAGGCCTACATCATTTGGCAAACTGGTGAGCATGTGGCTCTATTAGTATAGGAGATACCTGAAAACATATCACACTTTTCATCATAGTGCTTTTACCAATGCATAAAATGCATGGAGAAGTCATTTCGAATGACTGGTCCTCAGTGTTGTAAGAACGATGACTGGTTAAAATTTTTGGTGGTTTCTTGTTCAGTCCATAGGCCTACATCATTTGGCAAACTGGTGAGCATGTGGCTCTATTAGTATAGGAGATACCTGAAAACATATCACACTTTTCATCATAGTGCTTTTACCAATGCATAAAATGCATGGAGAAGTCATTTCGAAGGACTGGTCCTCAGTGTTGTGAGAACAATGACTGGTTAAAATTTTTGGTGGTTTCTTGTTCAGTCCATAGGCCTACATCATGTGGCAAACCGGTGAGCATGTGGCTCTATTAGTATAGGAGATACCTGAAAACATATCACACTTTTCATCATAGTGCTTTTACCAATGCATAAAATGCATGGAGAAGTCATTTCGAATGACTGGTCCTCAGTGTTGTGAGAACGATGACTGGTTAAAATTTTTGGTGGTTTCTTGTTCAGTCCATAGGCCTACATCATGTGGCAAACCGGTGAGCATGTGGCTCTATTAGTATCGGAGATACCTGAAAACATATCACACTTTTCATCATAGTGCTTTTACCAATGCATAAAATGCATGGAGAAGTCATTTCGAATGACTGGTCCTCAGTGTTGTGAGAACGATGACTGGTTAAAATTTTTGGTGGTTTCTTGTTCAGTCCATAGGCCTACATCATGTGGCAAAATGGTGAGCATGTGGCTCTATTAGTATAGGAGATACCTGAAAACATATCATACTTTTCATCATAGTGCTTTTACCAATGCATAAAATGCATGGAGAAGTCATTTCGAATGACTGGTCCTCAGTGTTGTGAGAACGATGACTGGTTAAAATTTTTGGTGGTTTCTTGTTCAGTCCATAGGCCTACATCATGTGGCAAACCGGTGAGCATGTGGCTCTATTAGTATAGGAGATACCTGAAAACATATCACACTTTTCATCATAGTGCTTTTACCAATGCATAAAATGCATGGAGAAGTCATTTCGAATGACTGGTCCTCAGAGTTGTGAGAACGATGACTGGTTAAAATTTTTGGTGGTTTCTTGTTCAGTCCATAGGCCTACATCATGTGGCAAACCGGTGAGCATGTGGCTCTATTAGTATAGGAGATACCTAAAAACATATCATACTTTTCATCATAGTGCTTTTACCAATGCATAAAATGCATGGAGAAGTCATTTCGAATGACTGGTCCTCAGTGTTGTGAGAACGATGACTGGTTAAAATTTTTGGTGGTTTCTTGTTCAGTCCATAGGCCTACATCATGTGGCAAACCGGTGAGCATGTGGCTCTATTAGTATAGGAGATACCTGAAAACATATCACACTTTTCATCATAGTGCTTTTACCAATGCATAAAATGCATGGAGAAGTCATTTCGAATGACTGGTCCTCAGTGTTGTGAGAACGATGACTGGTTAAAATTTTTGGTGGTTTCTTGTTCAGTCCATAGGCCTACATCATGTGGCAAACCAGTGAGCATGTGGCTCTATTAGTATAGGAGATACCTGAAAACATATCACACTTTTCATCATAGTGCTTTTACCAATGCATAAAATGCATGGAGAAGTCATTTCGAATGACTGGTCCTCAGTGTTGTGAGAACGATGACTGGTTAAAATTTTTGGTGGTTTCTTGTTCAGTCCATAGGCCTACATCATGTGGCAAACCGGTGAGCATGTGGCTCTATTAGTATAGGAGATACCTGAAAACATATCACACTTTTCATCATAGTGCTTTTACCAATGCATAAAATGCATGGAGAAGTCATTTCGAATGACTGGTCCTCAGTGCTGTGAGAACGATGACTGGTTAAAATTTTTGGTGGTTTCTTGTTCAGTCCATAGGCCTACATCATGTGGCAAACCGGTGAGCATGTGGCTCTATTAGTATAGGAGATACCTGAAAACATATCACACTTTTCATCATAGTGCTTTTACCAATGCATAAAATGCATGGAGAAGTCATTTCGAATGACTGGTCCTCAGTGTTGTGAGAACGATGACTGGTTAAAATTTTTGGTGGTTTCTTGTTCAGTCCATAGGCCTACATCATGTGGCAAACCGGTGAGCATGTGGCTCTATTAGTATAGGAGATACCTGAAAACATATCACACTTTTCATCATAGTGCTTTTACCAATGCATAAAATGCATGGAGAAGTCATTTCGAATGACTGGTCCTCAGTGTTGTGAGAACGATGACTGGTTAAAATTTTTGGTGGTTTCTTGTTCAGTCCATAGGCCTACATCATGTGGCAAACCGGTGAGCATGTGGCTCTATTAGTATAGGAGATACCTGAAAACATATCACACTTTTCATCATAGTGCTTTTACCAATGCATAAAATGCATGGAGAAGTCATTTCGAATGACTGGTCCTCAGTGTTGTGAGAACGATGACTGGTTAAAATTTTTGGTGGTTTCTTGTTCAGTCCATAGGCCTACATCATGTGGCAAACCGGTGAGCATGTGGCTCTATTAGTATAGGAGATACCTGAAAACATATCACACTTTTCATCATAGTGCTTTTACCAATGCATAAAATGCATGGAGAAGTCATTTCGAATGACTGGTCCTCAGTGTTGTGAGAACGATGACTGGTTAAAATTTTTGGTGGTTTCTTGTTCAGTCCATAGGCCTACATCATGTGGCAAACCGGTGAGCATGTGGCTCTATTAGTATAGGAGATACCTGAAAACATATCACACTTTTCATCATAGTGCTTTTACCAATGCATAAAATGCATGGAGAAGTCATTTCGAATGACTGGTCCTCAGTGTTGTGAGAACGATGACTGGTTAAAATTTTTGGTGGTTTCTTGTTCAGTCCATAGGCCTACATCATGTGGCAAACCGGTGAGCATGTGGCTCTATTAGTATAGGAGATACCTGAAAACATATCACACTTTTCATCATAGTGCTTTTACCAATGCATAAAATGCATGGAGAAGTCATTTCGAATGACTGGTCCTCAGTGTTGTGAGAACGATGACTGGTTAAAATTTTTGGTGGTTTCTTGTTCAGTCCATAGGCCTACATCATGTGGCAAACCGGTGAGCATGTGGCTCTATTAGTATAGGAGATACCTGAAAACATATCACACTTTTCATCATAGTGCTTTTACCAATGCATAAAATGCATGGAGAAGTCATTTCGAATGACTGGTCCTCAGTGTTGTGAGGACGATGACTGGTTAAAATTTTTGGTGGTTTCTTGTTCAGTCCATAGGCCTACATCATGTGGCAAACCGGTGAGCATGTGGCTCTATTAGTATAGGAGATACCTGAAAACATATCACACTTTTCATCATAGTGCTTTTACCAATGCATAAAATGCATGGAGAAGTCATTTCGAAGGACTGGTCCTCAGTGTTGTGAGAACGATGACTGGTTAAAATTTTTGGTGGTTTCTTGTTCAGTCCATAGGCCTACATCATGTGGCAAACCGGTGAGCATGTGGCAATATTAGTATAGGAGATACCTGAAAACATATCACACTTTTCATCATAGTGCTTTTACCAATGCATAAAATGCATGGAGAAGTCATTTCGAAGGACTGGTCCTCAGTGTTGTGAGAACGATGACTGGTTAAAATTTTTGGTGGTTTCTTGTTCAGTCCATAGGCCTACATCATGTGGCAAACCGGTGAGCATGTGGCTCTATTAGTATAGGAGATACCTGAAAACATATCACACTTTTCATCATAGTGCTTTTACCAATGCATAAAATACATGGAGAAGTCATTTCGAATGACTGGTCCTCAGTGTTGTGAGGACGATGACTGGTTAAAATTTTTGGTGGTTTCTTGTTCAGTCCATAGGCCTACATCATGTGGCAAACCGGTGAGCATGTGGCTCTATTAGTATAGGAGATACCTGAAAACATATCACACTTTTCATCATAGTGCTTTTACCAATGCATAAAATGCATGGAGAAGTCATTTCGAATGACTGGTCCTCAGTGTTGTGAGAACGATGACTGGTTAAAATTTTTGGTGGTTTCTTGTTCAGTCCATAGGCCTACATCATGTGGCAAACCGGTGAGCATGTGGCTCTATTAGTATAGGAGATACCTGAAAACATATCACACTTTTCATCATAGTGCTTTTACCAATGCATAAAATGCATGGAGAAGTCATTTCGAATGACTGGTTCTCAGTGTTGTGAGAACGATGACTGGTTAAAATTTTTGGTGGTTTCTTGTTCAGTCCATAGGCCTACATCATGTGGCAAACCGGTGAGCATGTGGCTCTATTAGTATAGGAGATACCTGAAAACATATCACACTTTTCATCATAGTGCTTTTACCAATGTATAAAATGCATGGAGAAGTCATTTCGAATGACTGGTCCTCAGTGTTGTGAGAACGATGACTGGTTAAAATTTTTGGTGGTTTCTTGTTCAGTCCATAGGCCTACATCATGTGGCAAACCGGTGAGCATGTGGCTCTATTAGTATAGGAGATACCTGAAAACATATCACACTTTTCATCATAGTGCTTTTACCAATGCATAAAATGCATGGAGAAGTCATTTCGAATGACTGGTCCTCAGTGTTGTGAGAACGATGACTGGTTAAAATTTTTGGTGGTTTCTTGTTCAGTCCATAGGCCTACATCATGTGGCAAACCGGTGAGCATGTGGCTCTATTAGTATAGGAGATACCTGAAAACATATCACACTTTTCATCATAGTGCTTTTACCAATGCATAAAATGCATGGAGAAGTCATTTCGAATGACTGGTCCTCAGTGTTGTGAGAACGATGACTGGTTAAAATTTTTGGTGGTTTCTTGTTCAGTCCATAGGCCTACATCATGTGGCAAACCGGTGAGCATGTGGCTCTATTAGTATAGGAGATACCTGAAAACATATCACACTTTTCATCATAGTGCTTTTACCAATGCATAAAATGCATGGAGAAGTCATTTCGAATGACTGGTCCTCAGTGTTGTGAGGACGATGACTGGTTAAAATTTTTGGTGGTTTCTTGTTCAGTCCATAGGCCTACATCATGTGGCAAACCGGTGAGCATGTGGCTCTATTAGTATAGGAGATACCTGAAAACATATCACACTTTTCATCATAGTGCTTTTACCAATGCATAAAATGCATGGAGAAGTCATTTCGAATGACTGGTCCTCAGTGTTGTGAGAACGATGACTGGTTAAAATTTTTGGTTGTTTCTTGTTCAGTCCATAGGCCTACATCATGTGGCAAACCGGTGAGCATGTGGCTCTATTAGTATAGGAGATACCTGAAAACATATCACACTTTTCATCATAGTGCTTTTACCAATGCATAAAATGCATGGAGAAGTCACTTCGAATGACTGGTCCTCAGTGCTGTGAGAACGATGACTGGTTAAAATTTTTGGTGGTTTCTAGTTCAGTCCATAGGCCTACATCATGTGGCAAACCGGTGAGCATGTGGCTCTATTAGTATAGGAGATACCTGAAAACATATCACACTTTTCATCATAGTGCTTTTACCAATGCATAAAATGCATGGAGAAGTCATTTCGAATGACTGGTCCTCAGTGTTGTGAGAACGATGACTGGTTAAAATTTTTGGTGGTTTCTTGTTCAGTCCATAGGCCTACATCATGTGGCAAACCGGTGAGCATGTGGCTCTATTAGTATAGGAGATACCTGAAAACATATCACACTTTTCATCATAGTGCTTTTACCAATGCATAAAATGCATGGAGAAGTCATTTCGAATGACTGGTCCTCAGTGTTGTGAGAACGATGACTGGTTAAAATTTTTGGTGGTTTCTTGTTCAGTCCATAGGCCTACATCATGTGGCAAACCGGTGAGCATGTGGCTCTATTCGTATAGGAGATACCTGAAAACATATCACACTTTTCATCATAGTGCTTTTACCAATGCATAAAATGCATGGAGAAGTCATTTCGAATGACTGGTCCTCAGTGTTGTAAGAACGATGACTGGTTAAAATTTTTGGTGGTTTCTTGTTCAGTCCATAGGCCTACATCATTTGGCAAACTGGTGAGCATGTGGCTCTATTAGTATAGGAGATACCTGAAAACATATCACACTTTTCATCATAGTGCTTTTACCAATGCATAAAATGCATGGAGAAGTCATTTCGAATGACTGGTCCTCAGTGTTGTGAGAACGATGACTGGTTAAAATGTTTGGTGGTTTCTTGTTCAGTCCATAGGCCTACATCATGTGGCAAACCGGTGAGCATGTGGCTCTATTAGTATAGGAGATACCTGAAAACATATCACACTTTTCATCATAGTGCTTTTACCAATGCATAAAATGCATGGAGAAGTCATTTCGAATGACTGGTCCTCAGTGTTGTGAGAACGATGACTGGTTAAAATTTTTGGTGGTTTCTTGTTCAGTCCATAGGCCTACATCATGTGGCAAACCGGTGAGCATGTGGCTCTATTAGTATAGGAGATACCTGAAAACATATCACACTTTTCATCATAGTGCTTTTACCAATGCATAAAATGCATGGAGAAGTCATTTCGAATGACTGGTCCTCAGTGTTGTGAGGACGATGACTGGTTAAAATTTTTGGTGGTTTCTTGTTCAGTCCATAGGCCTACATCATGTAGCAAACCGGTGAGCATGTGGCTCTATTAGTATAGGAGATACCTGAAAACATATCACACTTTTCATCATAGTGCTTTTACCAATGCATAAAATGCATGGAGAAGTCATTTCGAAGGACTGGTCCTCAGTGTTGTGAGAACAATGACTGGTTAAAATTTTTGGTGGTTTCTTGTTCAGTCCATAGGCCTACATCATGTGGCAAACCGGTGAGCATGTGGCTCTATTAGTATAGGAGATACCTGAAAACATATCACACTTTTCATCATAGTGCTTTTACCAATGCATAAAATGCATGGAGAAGTCATTTCGAATGACTGGTCCTCAGTGTTGTGAGAACGATGACTGGTTAAAATTTTTGGTGGTTTCTTGTTCAGTCCATAGGCCTACATCATGTGGCAAACCGGTGAGCATGTGGCTCTATTAGTATAGGAGATACCTGAAAACATATCACACTTTTCATCATAGTGCTTTTACCAATGCATAAAATGCATGGAGAAGTCATTTCGAATGACTGGTCCTCAGTGTTGTGAGGACGATGACTGGTTAAAATTTTTGGTGGTTTCTTGTTCAGTCCATAGGCCTACATCATGTGGCAAACCGGTGAGCATGTGGCTCTATTAGTATAGGAGATACCTGAAAACATATCACACTTTTCATCATAGTGCTTTTACCAATGCATAAAATGCATGGAGAAGTCATTTCGAATGACTGGTCCTCAGTGTTGTGAGAACGATGACTGGTTAAAATTTTTGGTGGTTTCTTGTTCAGTCCATAGGCCTACATCATGTGGCAAACCGGTGAGCATGTGGCTCTATTAGTATAGGAGATACCTGAAAACATATCACACTTTTCATCATAGTGCTTTTACCAATGCATAAAATGCATGGAGAAGTCATTTCGAATGACTGGTCCTCAGTGTTGTGAGAACGATGACTGGTTAAAATTTTTGGTGGTTTCTTGTTCAGTCCATAGGCCTACATCATGTGGCAAACCGGTGAGCATGTGGCTCTATTATTATAGGAGATACCTGAAAACATATCACACTTTTCATCATAGTGCTTTTACCAATGCATAAAATGCATGGAGAAGTCATTTCGAATGACTGGTCCTCAGTGTTGTGAGAACGATGACTGGTTAAAAGTTTTGGTGGTTTCTTGTTCAGTCCATAGGCCTACATCATGTGGCAAACCGGTGAGCATGTGGCTCTATTAGTATAGGAGATACCTGAAAACATATCACACTTTTCATCATAGTGCTTTTACCAATGCATAAAATGCATGGAGAAGTCATTTCGAATGACTGGTCCTCAGTGTTGTGAGAACGATGACTGGTTAAAATTTTTGGTGGTTTCTTGTTCAGTCCATAGGCCTACATCATGTGGCAAACCGGTGAGCATGTGGCTCTATTAGTATAGGAGATACCTGAAAACATATCACACTTTTCATCATAGTGCTTTTACCAATGCATAAAATGCATGAAGTCATTTCGAATGTCTGGTCCTCAGTGTTGTGAGAACGATGACTGGTTAAAATTTTTGGTGGTTTCTTGTTCAGTCCATAGGCCTACATCATGTGGCAAACCGGTGAGCATGTGGCTCTATTAGTATAGGAGATACCTGAAAACATATCACACTTTTCATCATAGTGCTTTTACCAATGCATAAAATGCATGGAGAAGTCATTTCGAATGACTGGTCCTCAGTGTTGTGAGAACGATGACTGGTTAAAATTTTTGGTGGTTTCTTGTTCAGTCCATAGGCCTACATCATGTGGCAAACCGGTGAGCATGTGGCTCTATTAGTATAGGAGATACCTGAAAACATATCACACTTTTCATCATAGTGCTTTTACCAATGCATAAAATGCATGGAGAAGTCATTTCGAATGACTGGTCCTCAGTGTTGTGAGAACGATGACTGGTTAAAATTTTTGGTGGTTTCTTGTTCAGTCCATAGGCCTACATCATGTGGCAAACCGGTGAGCATGTGGCTCTATTAGTATAGGAGATACCTGAAAACATATCACACTTTTCATCATAGTGCTTTTACCAATGCATAAAATGCATGGAGAAGTCATTTCGAATGACTGGTCCTCAATGTTGTGAGAACGATGACTGGTTAAAATTTTTGGTGGTTTCTTGTTCAGTCCATAGGCCTACATCATGTGGCAAACCGGTGAGCATGTGGCTCTATTAGTATAGGAGATACCTGAAAACATATCACACTTTTCATCATAGTGCTTTTACCAATGCATAAAATGCATGGAGAAGTCATTTCGAATGACTGGTCCTCAGTGTTGTGAGAACGATGACTGGTTAAAATTTTTGGTGGTTTCTTGTTCAGTCCATAGGCCTACATCATGTGGCAAACCGGTGAGCATGTGGCTCTATTAGTATAGGAGATACCTGAAAACATATCACACTTTTCATCATAGTGCTTTTACCAATGCATAAAATGCATGGAGAAGTCATTTCGAATGACTGGTCCTCAGTGTTGTGAGAACGATGACTGGTTAAAATTTTTGGTGGTTTCTTGTTCAGTCCATAGGCCTACATCATGTGGCAAACCGGTGAGCATGTGGCTCTATTAGTATAGGAGATACCTGAAAACATATCACACTTTTCATCATAGTGCTTTTACCAATGCATAAAATGCATGGAGAAGTCATTTCGAATGACTGGTCCTCAGTGTTGTGAGAACGATGACTGGTTAAAATTTTTGGTGGTTTCTTGTTCAGTCCATAGGCCTACATCATGTGGCAAACCGGTGAGCATGTGGCGCTATCAGTATAGGAGATACCTGAAAACATATCACACTTTTCATCATAGTGCTTTTACCAATGCATAAAATGCATGGAGAAGTCATTTCGAATGACTGGTCCTCAGTGTTGTGAGAACGATGACTGGTTAAAATTTTTGGTGGTTTCTTGTTCAGTCCATAGGCCTACATCATGTGGCAAACCGGTGAGCATGTGGCTCTATTAGTATAGGAGATACCTGAAAACATATCACACTTTTCATCATAGTGCTTTTACCAATGCATAAAATGCATGGAGAAGTCATTTCGAATGACTGGTCCTCAGTGTTGTGAGAACGATGACTGGTTAAAATTTTTGGTGGTTTCTTGTTCAGTCCATAGGCCTACATCATGTGGCAAACCGGTGAGCATGTGGCTCTATTAGTATAGGAGATACCTGAAAACATATCACACTTTTCATCATAGTGCTTTTACCAATGCATAAAATGCATGGAGAAGTCATTTCGAATGACTGGTCCTCAGTGTTGTGAGAACGATGACTGGTTAAAATTTTTGGTGGTTTCTTGTTCAGTCCATAGGCCTACATCATGTGGCAAACCGGTGAGCATGTGGCTCTATTAGTATAGGAGATACCTGAAAACATATCACACTTTTCATCATAGTGCTTTTACCAATGCATAAAATGCATGGAGAAGTCATTTCGAATGACTGGTCCTCAGTGTTGTGAGAACGATGACTGGTTAAAATTTTTGGTGGTTTCTTGTTCAGTCCATAGGCCTACATCATGTGGCAAACCGGTGAGCATGTGGCTCTATCAGTATAGGAGATACCTGAAAACATATCACACTTTTCATCATAGTGCTTTTACCAATGCATAAAATGCATGGAGAAGTCATTTCGAATGACTGGTCCTCAGTGTTGTGAGAACGATGACTGGTTAAAATTTTTGGTGGTTTCTTGTTCAGTCCATAGGCCTACATCATGTGGCAAACCGGTGAGCATGTGGCTCTATTAGTATAGGAGATACCTGAAAACATATCACACTTTTCATCATAGTGCTTTTACCAATGCATAAAATGCATGGAGAAGTCATTTCGAATGACTGGTCCTCAGTGTTGTGAGAACGATGACTGGTTAAAATTTTTGGTGGTTTCTTGTTCAGTCCATAGGCCTACATCATGTGGCAAACCGGTGAGCATGTGGCTCTATTAGTATAGGAGATACCTGAAAACATATCACACTTTTCATCATAGTGCTTTTGCCAATGCATAAAATGCATGGAGAAGTCATTTCAAATGACTGGTCCTCAGTGTTGTGAGAACGATGACTGGTTAAAATTTTTGATGGTTTCTTGTTCAGTCCATAGGCCTACATCATGTGGCAAACCGGTGAGCATGTGGCTCTATTAGTATAGGAGATACCTGAAAACATATCACACTTTTCATCATAGTGCTTTTACCAATGCATAAAATGCATGGAGAAGTCATTTCGAATGACTGGTCCTCAGTGTTGTGAGAACGATGACTGGTTAAAATTTTTGGTGGTTTCTTGTTCAGTCCATAGGCCTACATCATGTGGCAAACCGGTGAGCATGTGGCTCTATTAGTATAGGAGATACCTGAAAACATATCACACTTTTCATCATAGTGCTTTTACCAATGCATAAAATGCATGGAGAAGTCATTTCGAATGGCTGGTCCTCAGTGTTGTGAGAACGATGACTGGTTAAAATTTTTGGTGGTTTCTTGTTCAGTCCATAGGCCTACATCATGTGGCAAAGCGGTGAGCATGTGGCTCTATTAGTATAGGAGATACCTGAAAACATATCACACTTTTCATCATAGTGCTTTTACCAATGCATAAAATGCATGGAGAAGTCATTTCGAATGACTGGTCCTCAGTGTTGTGAGAACGATGACTGGTTAAAATTTTTGATGGTTTCTTGTTCAGTCCATAGGCCTACATCATGTGGCAAACCGGTGAGCATGTGGCTCTATTAGTATAGGAGATACCTGAAAACATATCACACTTTTCATCATAGTGCTTTTACCAATGCATAAAATGCATGGAGAAGTCATTTCGAATGACTGGTCCTCAGTGTTGTGAGAACGATGACTGGTTAAAATTTTTGGTGGTTTCTTGTTCAGTCCATAGGCCTACATCATGTGGCAAACCGGTGAGCATGTGGCTCTATTAGTATAGGAGATACCTGAAAACATATCACACTTTTCATCATAGTGCTTTTACCAATGCATAAAATGCATGGAGAAGTCATTTCGAATGACTGGTCCTCAGTGTTGTGAGAACGATGACTGGTTAAAATTTTTGGTGGTTTCTTGTTCAGTCCATAGGCCTACATCATGTGGCAAACCGGTGAGCATGTGGCTCTGTTAGTATAGGAGATACCTGAAAACTTATCACACTTTTCAATCATAGTGCTTTTACCAATGCATAAAATGCATGGAGAAGTCATTTCGAATGACTGGTCCTCAGTGTTGTGAGAACGATGACTGGTTAAAATTTTTGGTGGTTTCTTGTTCAGTCCATAGGCCTACATCATGTGGCAAACCGGTGAGCATGTGGCTCTATTAGTATAGGAGATATGCTCACCTGTTTGCCACATGATGTAGGCCTATGGACTGAACAAGAAACCACCAAAAATTTTAACCAGTCATCGTTCTCACAACACTGAGGACCAGTCATTCGAAATGACTTCTCCATGCATTTTATGCATTGGTAAAAGCACTATGATGAAAAGTGTGATATGTTTTCAGGTATCTCCTATACTAATAGAGCCACATGCTCACCGGTTTGCCACATGATGTAGGCCTATGGACTGAACAAGAAACCACCAAAAATTTTAACCAGTCATCGTTCTCACAACACTGAGGACCAGTCATTCGAAATGACTTCTCCATGCATTTTATGCATTGGTAAAAGCACTATGATGAAAAGTGTGATATGTTTTCAGGTATCTCCTATACTAATAGAGCCACATGCTCACCGGTTTGCCACATGATGTAGGCCTATGGACTGAACAAGAAACCACCAAAAATTTTAACCAGTCATCGTTCTCACAACACTGAGGACCAGTCATTCGAAATGACTTCTCCAGTCATTTTATGCATTGGTAAAAGCACTATGATGAAATGTGTGATATATTTTCAGGTATCTCCTATACTAATAGAGCCACATGCTCACCGGTTTGCCACATGATGTAGGCCTATGGACTGAACAAGAAACCACCAAAAATTTTAACCAGTCATCGTTCTCACAACACTGAGGACCAGTCATTCGAAATGACTTCTCCATGCATTTTATGCATTGGTAAAAGCACTATGATGAAAAGTGTGATATGTTTTCAGGTATCTCCTATACTAATAGAGCCACATGCTCACCGGTTTGCCACATGATGTAGGCCTATGGACTGAACAAGAAACCACCAAAAATTTTAACCAGTCATCGTTCTCACAACACTGAGGACCAGTCATTCGAAATGACTTCTCCATGCATTTTATGCATTGGTAAAAGCACTATGATGAAAAGTGTGATATGTTTTCAGGTATCTCCTATACTAATAGAGCCACATGCTCACCGGTTTGCCACATGATGTAGGCTAATGGACTGAACAAGAAACCACCAAAAATTTTAACCAGTCATCGTTCTCACAACACTGAGGACCAGTCATTCGAAATGACTTCTCCATGCATTTTATGCATTGGTAAAAGCTCTATGATGAAAAGTGTGATATGTTTTCAGGTATCTCCTATACAAATAGAGCCACATGCTCACCGGTTTGCAACATGATGTAGGCCTATGGACTGAACAAGAAACCACCAAAAATTTTAACCAGTCATCGTTCTCACAACACTGAGGACCAGTCATTCGAAATGACTTCTCCATGCATTTTATGCATTGGTAAAAGCACTATGATGAAAAGTGTGATATGTTTTCAGGTATCTCCTATACTAATAGAGCCACATGCTCACCGGTTTGCCACATGATGTAGGCTAATGGACTGAACAAGAAACCACCAAAAATTTTAACCAGTCATCGTTCTCACAACACTGAGGACCAGTCATGCGAAATGACTTCTCCATGCATTTTATGCATTGGTAAAAGCACTATGATGAAAAGTGTGATATGTTTTCAGGTATCTCCTATACTAATAGAGCCACATGCTCACTGGTTTGCCACATGATGTAGGCCTATGGACTGAACAAGAAACCACCAAAAATTTTAACCAGTCATCGTTCTCACAACACTGAGGACCAGTCATTCGAAATGACTTCTCCATGCATTTTATGCATTGGTAAAAGCACTATGATGAAAAGTGTGATATGTTTTCAGGTATCACCTATACTAATAGAGCCACATGCTCACCGGTTTGCCACATGATGTAGGCCTATGGACTGAACAAGAAACCACCAAAAATTTTAACCAGTCATCGTTCTCACAACACTGAGGACCAGTCATTCGAAATGACTTCTCCATGCATTTTATGCATTGGTAAAAGCACTATGATGAAAAGTGTGATATGTTTTCAGGTATCTCCTATACTAATAGAGCCACATGCTCACCGGTTTGCCACATGATGTAGGCCTATGGACTGAACAAGAAACCACCAAAAATTTTAACCAGTCATCGTTCTCACAACACTGAGGACCAGTCATTCGAAATGACTTCTCCATGCATTTTATGCATTGGTAAAAGCACTATGATGAAAAGTGTGATATGTTTTCAGGTATCTCCTATACTAATAGAGCCACATGCTCACCGGTTTGCCACATGATGTAGGCCTATGGACTGAACAAGAAACCACCAAAAATTTTAACCAGTCATCGTTCTCACAACACTGAGGACCAGTCATTCGAAATGACTTCTCCATGCATTTTATGCATTGGTAAAAGCACTATGATGAAAAGTGTGATATGTTTTCAGGTATCTCCTATACTAATAGAGCCACATGCTCACCGGTTTGCCACATGATGTAGGCCTATGGACTGAACAAGAAACCACCAAAAATTTTAACCAGTCATCGTTCTCACAACACTGAGGACCAGTCATTCGAAATGACTTCTCCATGCATTTTATGCATTGGTAAAAGCACTATGATGAAAAGTGTGATATGTTTTCAGGTATCTCCTATACTAATAGAGCCACATGCTCACCGGTTTGCCACATGATGTAGGCCTATGGACTGAACAAGAAACCACCAAAAATTTTAACCAGTCATCGTTCTCACAACACTGAGGACCAGTCATTCGAAATGACTTCTCCATGCATTTTATGCATTGGTAAAAGCACTATGATGAAAAGTGTGATATGTTTTCAGGTATCTCCTATACTAATAGAGCCACATGCTCACCGGTTTGCCACATGATGTAGGCCTATGGACTGAACAAGAAACCACCAAAAATTTTAACCAGTCATCGTTCTCACAACACTGAGGACCAGTCATTCGAAATGACTTCTCCATGCATTTTATGCATTGGTAAAAGCACTATGATGAAAAGTGTGATATGTTTTCAGGTATCTCCTATACTAATAGAGCCACATGCTCACCGGTTTGCCACATGATGTAGGCCTATGGACTGAACAAGAAACCACCAAAAATTTTAACCAGTCATCGTTCTCACAACACTGAGGACCAGTCATTCGAAATGACTTCTCCATGCATTTTATGCATTGGTAAAAGCACTATGATGAAAAGTGTGATATGTTTTCAGGTATCTCCTATACTAATAGAGCCACATGCTCACCAGTTTGCCACATGATGTAGGCCTATGGACTGAACAAGAAACCACCAAAAATTTTAACCAGTCATCGTTCTCACAACACTGAGGACCAGTCATTCGAAATGACTTCTCCATGCATTTTATGCATTGGTAAAAGCACTATGATGAAAAGTGTGATATGTTTTCAGGTATCTCCTATACTAATAGAGCCACATGCTCACCGGTTTGCCACATGATGTAGGCCTATGTACTGAACAAGAAACCACCAAAAATTTTAACCAGTCATCGTTCTCACAACACTGAGGACCAGTCATTCGAAATGACTTCTCCATGCATTTTATGCATTGGTAAAAGCACTATGATGAAAAGTGTGATATGTTTTCAGGTATCTCCTATACTAATAGAGCCACATGCTCACCGGTTTGCCACATGATGTAGGCCTATGGACTGAACAAGAAACCACCAAAAATTTTAACCAGTCATCGTTCTCACAACACTGAGGACCAGTCATTCGAAATGACTTCTCCATGCATTTTATGCATTGGTAAAAGCACTATGATGAAAAGTGTGATATGTTTTCAGGTATCTCCTATACTAATAGAGCCACATGCTCACCGGTTTGCCACATGATGTAGGCCTATGGACTGAACAAGAAACCACCAAAAATTTTAACCAGTCATCGTTCTCACAACACTGAGGACCAGTCATTCGAAATGACTTCTCCATGCATTTTATGCATTGGTAAAAGCACTATGATGAAAAGTGTGATATGTTTTCAGGTATCTCCTATACTAATAGAGCCACATGCTCACCGGTTTGCCACATGATGTAGGCCTATGGACTGAACAAGAAACCACCAAAAATTTTAACCAGTCATCGTTCTCACAACACTGAGGACCAGTCATTCGAAATGACTTCTCCATGCATTTTATGCATTGGTAAAAGCACTATGATGAAGAGTGTGATATGTTTTCAGGTATCTCCTATACTAATAGAGCCACATGCTCACCGGTTTGCCACATGATGTAGGCCTATGGACTGAACAAGAAACCACCAAAAATTTTAACCAGTCATCGTTCTCACAACACTGAGGACCAGTCATTCGAAATGACTTCTCCAGTCATTTTATGCATTGGTAAAAGCACTATGATGAAAAGTGTGATATATTTTCAGGTATCTCCTATACTAATAGAGCCACATGCTCACCGGTTTGCCACATGATGTAGGCCTATGGACTGAACAAGAAACCACCAAAAATTTTAACCAGTCATCGTTCTCACAACACTGAGGACCAGTCATTCGAAATGACTTCTCCATGCATTTTATGCATTGGTAAAAGCACTATGATGAAAAGTGTGATATGTTTTCAGGTATCTCCTATACTAATAGAGCCACATGCTCACCGGTTTGCCACATGATGTAGGCCTATGGACTGAACAAGAAACCACCAAAAATTTTAACCAGTCATCGTTCTCACAACACTGAGGACCAGTCATTCGAAATGACTTCTCCATGCATTTTATGCATTGGTAAAAGCACTATGATGAAAAGTGTGATATGTTTTCAGGTATCTCCTATACTAATAGAGCCACATGCTCACCGGTTTGCCACATGATGTAGGCCTATGGACTGAACAAGAAACCACCAAAAATTTTAACCAGTCATCGTTCTCACAACACTGAGGACCAGTCATTCGAAATGACTTCTCCATGCATTTTATGCATTGGTAAAAGCACTATGATGAAAAGTGTGATATGTTTTCAGGTATCTCCTATACTAATAGAGCCACATGCTCACCGGTTTGCCACATGATGTAGGCCTATGGACTGAACAAGAAACCACCAAAAATTTTAACCAGTCATCGTTCTCACAACACTGAGGACCAGTCATTCGAAATGACTTCTCCATGCATTTTATGCATTGGTAAAAGCATTATGATGAAAAGTGTGATATGTTTTCAGGTATCTCCTATACTAATAGAGCCACATGCTCACCGGTTTGCCACATAATGTAGGCCTATGGACTGAACAAGAAACCACCAAAAATTTTAACCAGTCATCGTTCTCACAACACTGAGGACCAGTCATTCGAAATGACTTCTCCATGCATTTTATGCATTGGTAAAAGCACTATGATGAAAAGTGTGATATGTTTTCAGGTATCTCCTATACTAATAGAGCCACATGCTCACCGGTTTGCCACATGATGTAGGCCTATGGACTGAACAAGAAACCACCAAAAATTTTAACCAGTCATCGTTCTCACAACACTGAGGACCAGTCATTCGAAATGACTTCTCCATGCATTTTATGCATTGGTAAAAGCACTATGATGAAAAGTGTGATATGTTTTCAGGTATCTCCTATACTAATAGAGCCACATGCTCACCGGTTTGCCACATGATGTAGGCCTATGGACTGAACAAGAAACCACCAAAAATTTTAACCAGTCATCGTTCTCACAACACTGAGGACCAGTCATTCGAAATGACTTCTCCATGCATTTTATGCATTGGTAAAAGCACTATGATGAAAAGTGTGATATGTTTTCAGGTATCTCCTATACTAATAGAGCCACATGCTCACCGGTTTGCCACATGATGTAGGCCTATGGACTGAACAAGAAACCACCAAAAATTTTAACCAGTCATCGTTCTCACAACACTGAGGACCAGTCATTCGAAATGACTTCTCCAGGCGTTTTATGCATTGGTAAAAGCACTATGATGAAAAGTGTGATATGTTTTCAGGTATCTCCTATACTAATAGAGCCACATGCTCACCGGTTTGCCACATGATGTAGGCCTATGGACTGAACAAGAAACCACCAAAAATTTTAACCAGTCATCGTTCTCACAACACTGAGGACCAGTCATTCGAAATGACTTCTCCATGCATTTTATGCATTGGTAAAAGCACTATGATGAAAAGTGTGATATGTTTTCAGGTATCTCCTATACTAATAGAGCCACATGCTCACCGGTTTGCCACATGATGTAGGCCTATGGACTGAACAAGAAACCACCAAAAATTTTAACCAGTCATCGTTCTCACAACACTGAGGACCAGTCATTCGAAATGACTTCTCCATGCATTTTATGCATTGGTAAAAGCACTATGATGAAAAGTGTGATATGTTTTCAGGTATCTCCTATACTAATAGAGCCACATGCTCACCGGTTTGCCACATGATGTAGGCCTATGGACTGAACAAGAAACCACCAAAAATTTTAACCAGTCATCGTTCTCACAACACTGAGGACCAGTCATTCGAAATGACTTCTCCATGCATTTTATGCATTGGTAAAAGCACTATGATGAAAAGTGTGATATGTTTTCAGGTATCTCCTATACTAATAGAGCCACATGCTCACCGGTTTGCCACATGATGTAGGCCTATGGACTGAACAAGAAACCACCAAAAATTTTAACCAGTCATCGTTCTCACAACACTGAGGACCAGTCATTCGAAATGACTTCTCCATGCATTTTATGCATTGGTAAAAGCACTATGATGAAAAGTGTGATATGTTTTCAGGTATCTCCTATACTAATAGAGCCACATGCTCACCGGTTTGCCACATGATGTAGGCCTATGGACTGAACAAGAAACCACCAAAAATTTTAACCAGTCATCGTTCTCACAACACTGAGGACCAGTCATTCGAAATGACTTCTCCATGCATTTTATGCATTGGTAAAAGCACTATGATGAAAAGTGTGATATGTTTTCAGGTATCTCCTATACTAATAGAGCCACATGCTCACCGGTTTGCCACATGATGTAGGCCTATGGACTGAACAAGAAACCACCAAAAATTTTAACCAGTCATCGTTCTCACAACACTGAGGACCAGTCATTCGAAATGACTTCTCCATGCATTTTATGCATTGGTAAAAGCACTATGATGAAAAGTGTGATATGTTTTCAGGTATCTCCTATACTAATAGAGCCACATGCTCACCGGTTTGCCACATGATGTAGGCCTATGGACTGAACAAGAAACCACCAAAAATTTTAACCAGTCATCGTTCTCACAACACTGAGGACCAGTCATTCGAAATGACTTCTCCATGCATTTTATGCATTGGTAAAAGCACTATGATGAAGAGTGTGATATGTTTTCAGGTATCTCCTATACTAATAGAGCCACATGCTCACCGGTTTGCCACATGATGTAGGCCTATGGACTGAACAAGAAACCACCAAAAATTTTAACCAGTCATCGTTCTCACAACACTGAGGACCAGTCATTCGAAATGACTTCTCCAGTCATTTTATGCATTGGTAAAAGCACTATGATGAAAAGTGTGATATATTTTCAGGTATCTCCTATACTAATAGAGCCACATGCTCACCGGTTTGCCACATGATGTAGGCCTATGGACTGAACAAGAAACCACCAAAAATTTTAACCAGTCATCGTTCTCACAACACTGAGGACCAGTCATTCGAAATGACTTCTCCATGCATTTTATGCATTGGTAAAAGCACTATGATGAAAAGTGTGATATGTTTTCAGGTATCTCCTATACTAATAGAGCCACATGCTCACCGATTTGCCACATGATGTAGGCCTATGGACTGAACAAGAAACCACCAAAAATTTTAACCAGTCATCGTTCTCACAACACTGAGGACCAGTCATTCGAAATGACTTCTCCATGCATTTTATGCATTGGTAAAAGCACTATGATGAAAAGTGTGATATGTTTTCAGGTATCTCCTATACTAATAGAGCCACATGCTCACCGGTTTGCCACATGATGTAGGCCTATGGACTGAACAAGAAACCACCAAAAATTTTAACCAGTCATCGTTCTCACAACACTGAGGACCAGTCATTCGAAATGACTTCTCCATGCATTTTATGCATTGGTAAAAGCACTATGATGAAAAGTGTGATATGTTTTCAGGTATCTCCTATACTAATAGAGCCACATGCTCACCGGTTTGCCACATGATGTAGGCCTATGGACTGAACAAGAAACCACCAAAAATTTTAACCAGTCATCGTTCTCACAACACTGAGGACCAGTCATTCGAAATGACTTCTCCATGCATTTTATGCATTGGTAAAAGCACTATGATGAAAAGTGTGATATGTTTTCAGGTATCTCCTATACTAATAGAGCCACATGCTCACCGGTTTGCCACATGATGTAGGCCTATGGACTGAACAAGAAACCACCAAAAATTTTAACCAGTCATCGTTCTCACAACACTGAGGACCAGTCATTCGAAATGACTTCTCCATGCATTTTATGCATTGGTAAAAGCACTATGATGAAAAGTGTGATATGTTTTCAGGTATCTCCTATACTAATAGAGCCACATGCTCACCGGTTTGCCACATGATGTAGGCCTATGGACTGAACAAGAAACCACCAAAAATTTTAACCAGTCATCGTTCTCACAACACTGAGGACCAGTCATTCGAAATGACTTCTCCATGCATTTTATGCATTGGTAAAAGCACTATGATGAAAAGTGTGATATGTTTTCAGGTATCTCCTATACTAATAGAGCCACATGCTCACCGGTTTGCCACATGATGTAGGCCTATGGACTGAACAAGAAACCACCAAAAATTTTAACCAGTCATCGTTCTCACAACACTGAGGACCAGTCATTCGAAATGACTTCTCCATGCATTTTATGCATTGGTAAAAGCACTATGATGAAAAGTGTGATATGTTTTCAGGTATCTCCTATACTAATAGAGCCACATGCTCACCGGTTTGCCACATGATGTAGGCCTATGGACTGAACAAGAAACCACCAAAAATTTTAACCAGTCATCGTTCTCACAACACTGAGGACCAGTCATTCGAAATGACTTCTCCATGCATTTTATGCATTGGTAAAAGCACTATGATGAAGAGTGTGATATGTTTTCAGGTATCTCCTATACTAATAGAGCCACATGCTCACCGGTTTGCCACATGATGTAGGCCTATGGACTGAACAAGAAACCACCAAAAATTTTAACCAGTCATCGTTCTCACAACACTGAGGACCAGTCATTCGAAATGACTTCTCCAGTCATTTTATGCATTGGTAAAAGCACTATGATGAAAAGTGTGATATATTTTCAGGTATCTCCTATACTAATAGAGCCACATGCTCACCGGTTTGCCACATGATGTAGGCCTATGGACTGAACAAGAAACCACCAAAAATTTTAACCAGTCATCGTTCTCACAACACTGAGGACCAGTCATTCGAAATGACTTCTCCATGCATTTTATGCATTGGTAAAAGCACTATGATGAAAAGTGTGATATGTTTTCAGGTATCTCCTATACTAATAGAGCCACATGCTCACCGGTTTGCCACATGATGTAGGCCTATGGACTGAACAAGAAACCACCAAAAATTTTAACCAGTTATCGTTCTCACAACACTGAGGACCAGTCATTCGAAATGACTTCTCCATGCATTTTATGCATTGGTAAAAGCACTATGATGAAAAGTGTGATATGTTTTCAGGTATCTCCTATACTAATAGAGCCACATGCTCACCGGTTTGCCACATGATGTAGGCCTATGGACTGAACAAGAAACCACCAAAAATTTTAACCAGTCATCGTTCTCACAACACTGAGGACCAGTCATTCGAAATGACTTCTCCATGCATTTTATGCATTGGTAAAAGCACTATGATGAAAAGTGTGATATGTTTTCAGGTATCTCCTATACTAATAGAGCCACATGCTCACCGGTTTGCCACATGATGTAGGCCTATGGACTGAACAAGAAACCACCAAAAATTTTAACCAGTCATCGTTCTCACAACACTGAGGACCAGTCATTCGAAATGACTTCTCCATGCATTTTATGCATTGGTAAAAGCATTATGATGAAAAGTGTGATATGTTTTCAGGTATCTCCTATACTAATAGAGCCACATGCTCACCGGTTTGCCACATAATGTAGGCCTATGGACTGAACAAGAAACCACCAAAAACTTTAACCAGTCATCGTTCTCACAACACTGAGGACCAGTCATTCGAAATGACTTCTCCATGCATTTTATGCATTGGTAAAAGCACTATGATGAAAAGTGTGATATGTTTTCAGGTATCTCCTATACTAATAGAGCCACATGCTCACCGGTTTGCCACATGATGTAGGCCTATGGACTGAACAAGAAACCACCAAAAATTTTAACCAGTCATCGTTCTCACAACACTGAGGACCAGTCATTCGAAATGACTTCTCCATGCATTTTATGCATTGGTAAAAGCACTATGATGAAAAGTGTGATATGTTTTCAGGTATCTCCTATACTAATAGAGCCACATGCTCACCGGTTTGCCACATGATGTAGGCCTATGGACTGAACAAGAAACCACCAAAAATTTTAACCAGTCATCGTTCTCACAACACTGAGGACCAGTCATTCGAAATGACTTCTCCATGCATTTTATGCATTGGTAAAAGCACTATGATGAAAAGTGTGATATGTTTTCAGGTATCTCCTATACTAATAGAGCCACATGCTCACCGGTTTGCCACATGATGTAGGCCTATGGACTGAACAAGAAACCACCAAAAATTTTAACCAGTCATCGTTCTCACAACACTGAGGACCAGTCATTCGAAATGACTTCTCCAGGCGTTTTATGCATTGGTAAAAGCACTATGATGAAAAGTGTGATATGTTTTCAGGTATCTCCTATACTAATAGAGCCACATGCTCACCGGTTTGCCACATGATGTAGGCCTATGGACTGAACAAGAAACCACCAAAAATTTTAACCAGTCATCGTTCTCACAACACTGAGGACCAGTCATTCGAAATGACTTCTCCATGCATTTTATGCATTGGTAAAAGCACTATGATGAAAAGTGTGATATGTTTTCAGGTATCTCCTATACTAATAGAGCCACATGCTCACCGGTTTGCCACATGATGTAGGCCTATGGACTGAACAAGAAACCACCAAAAATTTTAACCAGTCATCGTTCTCACAACACTGAGGACCAGTCATTCGAAATGACTTCTCCATGCATTTTATGCATTGGTAAAAGCACTATGATGAAAAGTGTGATATGTTTTCAGGTATCTCCTATACTAATAGAGCCACATGCTCACCGGTTTACCACATGATGTAGGCCTATGGACTGAACAAGAAACCACCAAAAATTTTAACCAGTCATCGTTCTCACAACACTGAGGACCAGTCATTCGAAATGACTTCTCCATGCATTTTATGCATTGGTAAAAGCACTATGATGAAAAGTGTGATATGTTTTCAGGTATCTCCTATACTAATAGAGCCAAATGCTCACCGGTTTGCCACATGATGTAGGCCTATGGACTGAACAAGAAACCACCAAAAATTTTAACCAGTCATCGTTCTCACAACACTGAGGACCAGTCATTCGAAATGACTTCTCCATGCATTTTATGCATTGGTAAAAGCACTATGATGAAAAGTGTGATATGTTTTCAGGTATCTCCTATACTAATAGAGCCACATGCTCACCGGTTTGCCACATGATGTAGGCCTATGGACTGAACAAGAAACCACCAAAAATTTTAACCAGTCATCGTTCTCACAACACTGAGGACCAGTCATTCGAAATGACTTCTCCATGCATTTTATGCATTGGTAAAAGCACTATGATGAAAAGTGTGATATGTTTTCAGGTATCTCCTATACTAATAGAGCCACATGCTCACCGGTTTGCCACATGATGTAGGCCTATGGACTGAACAAGAAACCACCAAAAATTTTAACCAGTCATCGTTCTCACAACACTGAGGACCAGTCATTCGAAATGACTTCTCCATGCATTTTATGCATTGGTAAAAGCACTATGATGAAAAGTGTGATATGTTTTCAGGTATCTCCTATACTAATAGAGCCACATGCTCACCGGTTTGCCACATGATGTAGGCCTATGGACTGAACAAGAAACCACCAAAAATTTTAACCAGTCATCGTTCTCACAACACTGAGGACCAGTCATTCGAAATGACTTCTCCATGCATTTTATGCATTGGTAAAAGCACTATGATGAAAAGTGTGATATGTTTTCAGGTATCTCCTATACTAATAGAGCCACATGCTCACCGGTTTGCCACATGATGTAGGCCTATGGACTGAACAAGAAACCACCAAAAATTTTAACCAGTCATCGTTCTCACAACACTGAGGACCAGTCATTCGAAATGACTTCTCCATGCATTTTATGCATTGGTAAAAGCACTATGATGAAAAGTGTGATATGTTTTCAGGTATCTCCTATACTAATAGAGCCACATGCTCACCGGTTTGCCACATGATGTAGGCCTATGGACTGAACAAGAAACCACCAAAAATTTTAACCAGTCATCGTTCTCACAACACTGAGGACCAGTCATTCGAAATGACTTCTCCAGTCATTTTATGCATTGGTAAAAGCACTATGATGAAAAGTGTGATATATTTTCAGGTATCTCCTATACTAATAGAGCCACATGCTCACCGGTTTGCCACATGATGTAGGCCTATGGACTGAACAAGAAACCACCAAAAATTTTAACCAGTCATCGTTCTCACAACACTGAGGACCAGTCATTCGAAATGACTTCTCCATGCATTTTATGCATTGGTAAAAGCACTATGATGAAAAGTGTGATATGTTTTCAGGTATCTCCTATACTAATAGAGCCACATGCTCACCGGTTTGCCACATGATGTAGGCCTATGGACTGAACAAGAAACCACCAAAAATTTTAACCAGTCATCGTTCTCACAACACTGAGGACCAGTCATTCGAAATGACTTCTCCATGCATTTTATGCATTGGTAAAAGCACTATGATGAAAAGTGTGATATGTTTTCAGGTATCTCCTATACTAATAGAGCCACATGCTCACCGGTTTGCCACATGATGTAGGCCTATGGACTGAACAAGAAACCACCAAAAATTTTAACCAGTCATCGTTCTCACAACACTGAGGACCAGTCATTCGAAATGACTTCTCCAGGCGTTTTATGCATTGGTAAAAGCACTATGATGAAAAGTGTGATATGTTTTCAGGTATCTCCTATACTAATAGAGCCACATGCTCACCGGTTTGCCACATGATGTAGGCCTATGGACTGAACAAGAAACCACCAAAAATTTTAACCAGTCATCGTTCTCACAACACTGAGGACCAGTCATTCGAAATGACTTCTCCATGCATTTTATGCATTGGTAAAAGCACTATGATGAAAAGTGTGATATGTTTTCAGGTATCTCCTATACTAATAGAGCCACATGCTCACCGGTTTGCCACATGATGTAGGCCTATGGACTGAACAAGAAACCACCAAAAATTTTAACCAGTCATCGTTCTCACAACACTGAGGACCAGTCATTCGAAATGACTTCTCCATGCATTTTATGCATTGGTAAAAGCACTATGATGAAAAGTGTGATATGTTTTCAGGTATCTCCTATACTAATAGAGCCACATGCTCACCGGTTTACCACATGATGTAGGCCTATGGACTGAACAAGAAACCACCAAAAATTTTAACCAGTCATCGTTCTCACAACACTGAGGACCAGTCATTCGAAATGACTTCTCCATGCATTTTATGCATTGGTAAAAGCACTATGATGAAAAGTGTGATATGTTTTCAGGTATCTCCTATACTAATAGAGCCACATGCTCACCGGTTTGCCACATGATGTAGGCCTATGGACTGAACAAGAAACCACCAAAAATTTTAACCAGTCATCGTTCTCACAACACTGAGGACCAGTCATTCGAAATGACTTCTCCATGCATTTTATGCATTGGTAAAAGCACTATGATGAAAAGTGTGATATGTTTTCAGGTATCTCCTATACTAATAGAGCCACATGCTCACCGGTTTGCCACATGATGTAGGCCTATGGACTGAACAAGAAACCACCAAAAATTTTAACCAGTCATCGTTCTCACAACACTGAGGACCAGTCATTCGAAATGACTTCTCCATGCATTTTATGCATTGGTAAAAGCACTATGATGAAAAGTGTGATATGTTTTCAGGTATCTCCTATACTAATAGAGCCACATGCTCACCGGTTTGCCACATGATGTAGGCCTATGGACTGAACAAGAAACCACCAAAAATTTTAACCAGTCATCGTTCTCACAACACTGAGGACCAGTCATTCGAAATGACTTCTCCATGCATTTTATGCATTGGTAAAAGCACTATGATGAAAAGTGTGATATGTTTTCAGGTATCTCCTATACTAATAGAGCCACATGCTCACCGGTTTGCCACATGATGTAGGCCTATGGACTGAACAAGAAACCACCAAAAATTTTAACCAGTCATCGTTCTCACAACACTGAGGACCAGTCATTCGAAATGACTTCTCCATGCATTTTATGCATTGGTAAAAGCACTATGATGAAAAGTGTGATATGTTTTCAGGTATCTCCTATACTAATAGAGCCACATGCTCACCGGTTTGCCACATGATGTAGGCCTATGGACTGAACAAGAAACCACCAAAAATTTTAACCAGTCATCGTTCTCACAACACTGAGGACCAGTCATTCGAAATGACTTCTCCATGCATTTTATGCATTGGTAAAAGCACTATGATGAAAAGTGTGATATGTTTTCAGGTATCTCCTATACTAATAGAGCCACATGCTCACCGGTTTGCCACATGATGTAGGCCTATGGACTGAACAAGAAACCACCAAAAATTTTAACCAGTCATCGTTCTCACAACACTGAGGACCAGTCATTCGAAATGACTTCTCCAGTCATTTTATGCATTGGTAAAAGCACTATGATGAAAAGTGTGATATATTTTCAGGTATCTCCTATACTAATAGAGCCACATGCTCACCGGTTTGCCACATGATGTAGGCCTATGGACTGAACAAGAAACCACCAAAAATTTTAACCAGTCATCGTTCTCACAACACTGAGGACCAGTCATTCGAAATGACTTCTCCATGCATTTTATGCATTGGTAAAAGCACTATGATGAAAAGTGTGATATGTTTTCAGGTATCTCCTATACTAATAGAGCCACATGCTCACCGGTTTGCCACATGATGTAGGCCTATGGACTGAACAAGAAACCACCAAAAATTTTAACCAGTCATCGTTCTCACAACACTGAGGACCAGTCATTCGAAATGACTTCTCCAGGCGTTTTATGCATTGGTAAAAGCACTATGATGAAAAGTGTGATATGTTTTCAGGTATCTCCTATACTAATAGAGCCACATGCTCACCGGTTTGCCACATGATGTAGGCCTATGGACTGAACAAGAAACCACCAAAAATTTTAACCAGTCATCGTTCTCACAACACTGAGGACCAGTCATTCGAAATGACTTCTCCATGCATTTTATGCATTGGTAAAAGCACTATGATGAAAAGTGTGATATGTTTTCAGGTATCTCCTATACTAATAGAGCCACATGCTCACCGGTTTGCCACATGATGTAGGCCTATGGACTGAACAAGAAACCACCAAAAATTTTAACCAGTCATCGTTCTCACAACACTGAGGACCAGTCATTCGAAATGACTTCTCCAGTCATTTTATGCATTGGTAAAAGCACTATGATGAAAAGTGTGATATATTTTCAGGTATCTCCTATACTAATAGAGCCACATGCTCACCGGTTTGCCACATGATGTAGGCCTATGGACTGAACAAGAAACCACCAAAAATTTTAACCAGTCATCGTTCTCACAACACTGAGGACCAGTCATTCGAAATGACTTCTCCATGCATTTTATGCATTGGTAAAAGCACTATGATGAAAAGTGTGATATGTTTTCAGGTATCTCCTATACTAATAGAGCCACATGCTCACCGGTTTGCCACATGATGTAGGCCTATGGACTGAACAAGAAACCACCAAAAATTTTAACCAGTCATCGTTCTCACAACACTGAGGACCAGTCATTCGAAATGACTTCTCCATGCATTTTATGCATTGGTAAAAGCACTATGATGAAAAGTGTGATATGTTTTCAGGTATCTCCTATACTAATAGAGCCACATGCTCACCGGTTTGCCACATGATGTAGGCTAATGGACTGAACAAGAAACCACCAAAAATTTTAACCAGTCATCGTTCTCACAACACTGAGGACCAGTCATTCGAAATGACTTCTCCATGCATTTTATGCATTGGTAAAAGCACTATGATGAAAAGTGTGATATGTTTTCAGGTATCTCCTATACTAATAGAGCCACATGCTCACCGGTTTGCCACATGATGTAGGCCTATGGACTGAACAAGAAACCACCAAAAATTTTAACCAGTCATCGTTCTCACAACACTGAGGACCAGTCATTCGAAATGACTTCTCCATGCATTTTATGCATTGGTAAAAGCATTATGATGAAAAGTGTGATATGTTTTCAGGTATCTCCTATACTAATAGAGCCACATGCTCACCGGTTTGCCACATGATGTAGGCCTATGGACTGAACAAGAAACCACCAAAAATTCTAACCAGTCATCGTTCTCACAACACTGAGGACCAGTCATTCGAAATGACTTCTCCATGCATTTTATGCATTGGTAAAAGCACTATGATGAAAAGTGTGATATGTTTTCAGGTATCTCCTATACTAATAATAGAGCCACATGCTCACCGGTTTGCCACATGATGTAGGCCTATGGACTGAACAAGAAACCACCAAAAATTTTAACCAGTCATCGTTCTCACAACACTGAGGACCAGTCATTCGAAATGACTTCTCCATGCATTTTATGCATTGGTAAAAGCACTATGATGAAAAGTGTGATATGTTTTCAGGTATCTCCTATACTAATAGAGCCACATGCTCACCGGTTTGCCACATGATGTAGGCCTATGTACTGAACAAGAAACCACCAAAAATTTTAACCCCTCTGTGACCTTAGACGTACTATCCCGTCGAGGTGCCCTGGGCTTATCTGACCCTGGACGGGATAGTACGTCATAGCCGATCGGCCGCGCTCACGGGGGGAGCGCGGCCGATCGCGGCCGGGTGTCAGCTGCTTATCGCAGCTGACATCCGGCACTATGTGCCAGGAGCGGTCACGGACCGCCCCCGGCACATTAACCCCTGGCACACCGCGATCAAAGATGATCGCGATGTGCCGGCGGTACAGGGAAGCACCGCGCAGGGAGGGGGCTCCCTGCGGGCTTCCCTGAGCCCCCCGCAGCAACGCGATGTGATCGCGTTGCTGCGAGGGTCTCCTCACCTCCCTCCCTGCTCGAGCCCCGGATCCAAGATGGCCGCGGATCCGGGTCCTGCAGGGAGGGAGGTGGCTTCACAGAGCCTGCTCAGAGCAGGCACTGTGAAGCAGCCTGCACTCCTATCAGATCAGTGATCTGACAGAGTGCTGTGCAAACTGTCAGATCACTGATCTGTGATGTCCCCCCCTGGGACAAAGTAAAAAAGTAAAAAAAAAAATTTCCAAATGTGTAAAAAAAATAAAAAAAAATATTCCAAAATAATGAAAAAAAAAAAAAAATATTATTCCCATAAATACATTTCTTCATCTAAATAAAAAAAAAAAAACAATAAAAGTACACATATTTAGTATCGCCGCGTCCGTAACGGCCCGACCTATAAAACTGGCCCACTAGTTAACCCCTTCAGTAAGCACCGTAAGAAAAAAAAAAAAAAAACGAGGCAAAAAACGCTTTATTATCATACCGCCGAACAAAAAGTGGAATAACACGCGATCAAAAGGACAGATATAAATAACCATGGTACCGCTGAAAGCGTCATATTGTCCCGCAAAAAAAGAGCCGCCATACAGCATCATCAGCAAAAAAATAAAAAAGTTATAGTCCTGAGAATAAAGCGATGCAAAAATAATTATTTTTTCTGTAAAATAGTTTTTATCGTATAAAAGCACCAAACCATAAAAAAATGATATAAATGAGGTATCGCTGTAATCGTACTGACCCGAAGAATAAAACTGATTTATCAATTTTACCAAACGCGGAACGGTATAAACGCCTCCCCCAATAGAAATTCATGAATAGCTGGCTTTTGGTCATTCTTCCTCACAAAAATCGGAATAAAAAGCGATAAAAAAATGTCACGTGCCCAAAAATGTTTTCAATAAAAACGTCAACTCGTCCCGCAAAAAACAAGACCTCACATGACTCTGTGGACCAAAATATGGAAAAATTATAGCTCTCAAAATGTGGTATTGCAAAAAATATTTTTTGCAATAAAAAGGGTCTTTCAGTGTGTGACGGCTGCCAATCATAAAAATCCGCTAAAAAACTCGCTATAAAAGTAAATCAAACCCCCCTTCATCACCCCCTTAGTTAGGGAAAAATAAAAAAAAATGTATTTATTTCCATTTTCCCATTAGGGCTAGGGTTAGGGCTAGGGTTAGGGCTAGGGCTAGGGTTAGGGCTAGGGTTAGGGCTAGGGTTAGGGCTAGGGTTAGGGTTAGGGCTAGGGTTAGGGCTAGGGTTAGGGCTAGGGTTAGGGCTAGGGTTAGGGCTAGGGCTAGGGCTAGGGTTAGGGCTAGGGTTAGGGCTAGGGTTAGGGCTAGGGTTAGGGCTAGGGTTAGGGTTAGGGCTAGGGTTAGGGCTAGGATTAGGGTTAGGGTTAGGGTTGGGGCTACAGTTAGGGTTGGGGCTAAAGTTAGGGTTAGGGTTTAGATTACATTTACAGTTGGGAATAGGGTTGGGATTAGGGTTAGGGGTGTGTCAGGGTTAGAGGTGTGGTTAGGGTTACCGTTGGAATTAGGGTTAGGGGTGTGTTTAGATTAGGGTTTCAGTTATAATTGGGGGGTTTCCACTGTTTCGGCACATCAGGGGCTCTCCAAACACGACATGGCGTCCGATCTCAATTCCAGCCAATTCTGCGTTGAAAAAGTAAAACAGTGCTCCTTCCCTTCCGAGCTCTCCTGTGTGCCCAAACAGGGGTTTACCCCAACATATGGGGTATCAGCGTACTCAGGACAAATTGGACAACAACTTTTGTGGACCAATTTCTCCTGTTACCCTTGGGAAAATACAAAACTGGGGGCTAAAAAATAATTTTTGTGGGAAAACAAAAAGATTTTTTATTTTCACGGCTCTGCGTTATAAACTGTAGTGAAACACTTGGGGGTTCAAAGTTCTCACAACACATCTAGATAAGTTCATTGAGGGGTCTAGTTTCCAATATGGGGTCACTTGTGGGGGGTTTCTACTGTTTAGGTACATTAGGGGCTCTGCAAACGCAATGTGACGCCTGCAGACCAATCCATCTAAGTCTGCATTCCAAATGATGCTCCTTCCCTTCCGAGCCCTCCCATGCGCCCAAACGGTGGTTCCCCCCCACATATCGGGTATCAGCGTACTCAGGACAAATTGGACAACAACTTTTGTGGACCAATTTCTCCTGTTACCCTTGGGAAAATACAAAACTGGGGGCTAAAAAATAATTTTTGTGGGAAAACAAAAAGATTTTTTATTTTCACGGCTCTGCGTTATAAACTGTAGTGAAACACTTGGGGGTTCAAAGTTCTCACAACACATCTAGATAAGTTCATTGAGGGGTCTAGTTTCCAATATGGGGTCACTTGTGGGGGGTTTCTACTGTTTAGGTACATTAGGGGCTCTGCAAACGCAATGTGACGCCTGCAGACCAATCCATCTAAGTCTGCATTCCAAATGATGCTCCTTCCCTTCCGAGCCCTCCCATGCGCCCAAACGGTGGTTCCCCCCCACATATCGGGTATCAGCGTACTCAGGACAAATTGGACAACAACATTTAGGGTCCAATTTCTCCTGCTAACCTTGGAAAAATACAAAACTGGGGGCTAAAATATAATTTTTGTGGAAAAAAAAATATTTTTTATTTGCATGGCTCTGCGTTATAAACTGTAGTGAAATACTTGGGGGTTCAAAGCTCTCACAACACATCAAGATGAGTTCCTTAGGGGGTCTACTTTCCAAAATGGTGTCACTTGTGGGGGGTTTCTACTGTTTAGGTACATTAGGGGCTCTGCAAACGCAATGTGACGCCTGCAGACCATTCCATCTAAGTCTGCATTCCAAATGGCGCTCCTTCCCTTCCGAACCCTCCCATGCGCCCAAACGGTGGTTCCCCCCCACATATGGGGTATCAGCGTACTCAGGACAAATTGGACAACAACTTTTGTGGTCCAATTTCTCCTCTTACCCTAGGGAAAATACAAAACTGGGGGCTAAAAAATAATTTTTGTGGGAAAAAAATTTTGTTTTATTTTTATGGCTCTGCATTATAAACTTCTGTAAAGCCCTTGGTGGGTCAAAGTGCTCACCACACATCCAGATAAGTTCCTTAGGGGGTCTACTTTCCAAAATGGTGTCACTTGTGGGGGGTTTCAATGTTTAGGCACATCAGTGGCTCTCCAAACGCAACATGGCGTCCCATCTCAATTCCTGTCAATTTTGCATTGAAAAGTCAAACGGCGCTCCTTCCCTTCCGAGCTCTCCCATGCGCCCAAACAGTGGTTTACTGCCACATATGGGGTATCAGCGTACTCGGGACAAATTGGACAACAACTTTTGAGGTCCAATTTCTTCTCTTACCCTTGGAAAAATAAAAAATTGGGGGCAAAAATATAATTTTTGTGAAAAAATATGATTTTTTATTTTTACGGTTCTGCATTATAAACTTCTGTGAAGCACTTGGTGGGTCAAAGTGCTCACCACACCTCTAGATAAGTTCCTTAGGGGGTCTACTTTCCAAAATGGTGTCACTTGTGGGGGGTTTCAATGTTTAGGCACATCAGTGGCTCTCCAAACGCAACATGGCGTCCCATCTCAATTTCTGTCAATTTTGCATTGAAAAGTCAAACTGCGCTCCTTCCCTTCCGAGCTCTCCCATGCGCCCAAACAGTGGTTTACTGCCACATATGGGGTATCAGCGTACTCAGGACAAATTGGACAACAACTTTTGAGGTCCAATTTCTTCTCTTACCCTTGGAAAAATAAAAAATTGGGGGCAAAAATATAATTTTTGTGAAAAAATATGATTTTTTATTTTTACGGTTCTGCATTATAAACTTCTGTGAAGCACTTGGTGGGTCAAAGTGCTCACCACACATCCAGATAAGTTCCTTAGGGGGTCTACTTTCCAAAATGGTGTCACTTGTGGGGGGTTTCAATGTTTAGGCACATCAGTGGCTCTCCAAACGCAACATGGCGTCCCATCTCAATTTCTGTCAATTTTGCATTGAAAAGTCAAACTGCGCTCCTTCCCTTCCGAGCTCTCCCATGCGCCCAAACAGTGGTTTACTGCCACATATGGGGTATCAGCGTACTCAGGACAAATTGGACAACAACTTTTGAGGTCCAATTTCTTCTCTTACCCTTGGAAAAATAAAAAATTGGGGGCAAAAATATAATTTTTGTGAAAAAATATGATTTTTTATTTTTACGGTTCTGCATTATAAACTTCTGTGAAGCACTTGGTGGGTCAAAGTGCTCACCACACATCCAGATAAGTTCCTTAGGGGGTCTACTTTCCAAAATGGTGTCACTTGTGGGGGGTTTCAATGTTTAGGCACATCAGTGGCTCTCCAAACGCAACATGGCGTCCCATCTCAATTCCTGTCAAGTTTGCATTGAAAAGTCAAATAGCGCTCCTTCCCTTCCGAGCTCTCCCATGTGCCCAAACAGTGGTTTACTGCCACATATGGGGTATCAGCGTACTCAGGACAAATTGGACAACAACTTTTTGGGTCCAATTTCTCCTGTTACCCTTGGTAAAATAAAACAAATTGGAGCTGAAGTAAATTTTTTGTGTAAAAAAGTTAAATGTTCATTTTTATTTAAACATTCCAAAAATTCCTATTAAACACCTGAAGGGTTAATAAACTTCTTGAATGTGGTTTTGAGCACCTTGAGGGGTGCAGTTTTTAGAATGGTGTCACACTTGGGCATTTTCTATCATATAGACCCCTCAAAATGACTTCAAATGAGACGTGGTCCCTAAAAAAAAATGGTGTTGTAAAAATGAGAAATTGCTGGTCAACTTTTAACCCTTATAACTCCCTAACAAAAAAAAAAATTGGTTCCAAAATTATGCTGATGTAAAGGAGACATGTGGGAAATGTTACTTATTAAGTATTTTGTGTGACATATCTCTGTGATTTAATTGCATAAAAATTCAAAGTTTGAAAATTGCGAAATTTTCAAAATTTTCGCCAAATTTCCGTTTTTTTCACAAATAAACGCAGGTACTATCAAAGAAATTTTACCACTATCATGAAGTACAATATGTCACGAGAAAACAATGTCAGAATCACCAGGATCCGTTGAAGCGTTTCGGAGTTATAACCTCATAAAGGGACAGTGGTCAGAATTGTAAAAATTGGCCTGGTCATTAACGTGCAAACCACCCTTGGGGGTAAAGGGGTTAACCAGTCATCGTTCTCACAACACTGAGGACCAGTCATTCGAAATGACTTCTCCATGCATTTTATGCATTGGTAAAAGCACTATGATGAAAAGTGTGATATGTTTTCAGGTATCTCCTATACTAATAGAGCCACATGCTCACCGGTTTGCCACATGATGTAGGCCTATGGACTATGCATATCACACTTTTCATCATAGTGCTTTTACCAATGCATAAAATGCATGGAGAAGTCATTTCGAATGACTGGTCCTCAGTGTTGTGAGAACGATGACTGGTTAAAATTTTTGGTGGTTTCTTGTTCAGTCCATAGGCCTACATCATGTGGCAAACCGGTGAGCATGTGGCTCTATTAGTATAGGAGATACCTGAAAACATATCACACTTTTCATCATAGTGCTTTTACCAATGCATAAAATGCATGGAGAAGTCATTTCGAATGACTGGTCCTCAGTGTTGTGAGAACGATGACTGGTTAAAATTTTTGGTGGTTTCTTGTTCAGTCCATAGGCCTACATCATGTGGCAAACCGGTGAGCATGTGGCTCTATTAGTATAGGAGATACCTGAAAACATATCACACTTTTCATCATAGTGCTTTTACCAATGCATAAAATGCATGGAGAAGTCATTTCGAATGACTGGTCCTCAGTGTTGTGAGAACGATGACTGGTTAAAATTTTTGGTGGTTTCTTGTTCAGTCCATTAGCCTACATCATGTGGCAAACCGGTGAGCATGTGGCTCTATTAGTATAGGAGATACCTGAAAACATATCACACTTTTCATCATAGTGCTTTTACCAATGCATAAAATGCATGGAGAAGTCATTTCGAATGACTGGTCCTCAGTGTTGTGAGAACGATGACTGGTTAAAATTTTTGGTGGTTTCTTGTTCAGTCCATAGGCCTACATCATGTGGCAAACCGGTGAGCATGTGGCTCTATTAGTATAGGAGATACCTGAAAAAATATCACACTTTTCATCATAATGCTTTTTATGATGAAAAGTGTGATATGTTTTCAGGTATCTCCTATACTAATAGAGCCACATGCTCACCGGTTTGCCACATGATGTAGGCCTATGGACTGAACAAGAAACCACCAAAAATTTTAACCAGTCATCGTTCTCACAACACTGAGGACCAGTCATTCGAAATGACTTCTCCATGCATTTTATGCATTGGTAAAAGCACTATGATGAAAAGTGTGATATGTTTTCAGGTATCTCCTATACTAATAGAGCCACATGCTCACCGGTTTGCCACATGATGTAGGCCTATGGACTGAACAAGAAACCACCAAAAATTTTAACCAGTCATCGTTCTCACAACACTGAGGACCAGTCATTCGAAATGACTTCTCCATGCATTTTATGCATTGGTAAAAGCACTATGATGAAAAGTGTGATATGTTTTCAGGTATCTCCTATACTAATAGAGCCACATGCTCACCGGTTTGCCACATGATGTAGGCCTATGGACTGAACAAGAAACCACCAAAAATTTTAACCAGTCATCGTTCTCACAACACTGAGGACCAGTCATTCGAAATGACTTCTCCATGCATTTTATGCATTGGTAAAAGCACTATGATGAAAAGTGTGATATGTTTTCAGGTATCTCCTATACTAATAGAGCCACATGCTCACCGGTTTGCCACATGATGTAGGCCTATGGACTGAACAAGAAACCACCAAAAATTTTAACCAGTCATCGTTCTCACAACACTGAGGACCAGACATTCGAAATGACTTCTCCATGCATTTTAT